>NC_083571.1:46519389-46819389 GCF_027579695.1 Neoarius graeffei | reverse complement strand
GAAGATAGTGTCAGCTCAAAAGATGACAGGGAGAGTCCAGGAAAGTGCCAGAATGAGGGATCAGTGCCCCAATATTTCAGCCGCCCCAGTTCAGACAGTTACAGCCTGGAGCAGTTTTTCAGTTACCACCCCCAGCAAAAGCCCCAAAACCTGTCTCTACAAAGATTGTTCAGCTGTAGAGATGGTACTAACCGTAAATGGCTTACATACTGTGTGGAGAATCACACACTGTCTTGTCTGTAACATATTTCTCTTTAAAATGCAAGCATAGAAGTGACTGTAAAATAACAGTATAAAAGACAATGTCTATGTTCATTTTTGTTTAGGAGATGCAAGTGATGTTTAGTCGTTCTTGAATATTAGACGTTCTTGAGTTCTTGAATAAACAATCATAAATAGTTCATCTGTGTGGGTTTTGTTATGACAGACAATATACCACTCTAGCACTTTACTATAGCACTATAGTATAGTATACTATAGTATAGTGGGCCTATTTGGGGGGAAAGTCCAGGGCCGTTTTTTGGTCCCAGTCTGTCCCTGTCTACCAAAGCAGATATCTCAGATGACGTTAATATAGATATAAGGTTAATAACATTTCAATATAGAAATGTTAATTTGAGACAAAAGAGAAAGAAAATGCATTTATCCTAAACAAGAAGTAGCAAAAGAAAGGAAATAATCTTTGAAAAATAGAAATATAAATAAAGACTTGCCTCACTGGTTACCTCAGAGATGATGGATGCCATTTTGCCAAATATGTCTGCTGGTTGAATGATTTCACTTTTCTCCTGCAGTGTATATGGAAATTCATCAGCATCAATGCACTCGTCAAATTCAGGCATGATGATCTGTTTCTATCACACTCAAGCGACAGAAGCCCTTTTTACACAGATACACTTGTGGCCACTTTATTAGGAACACCCATCCACCTGCAGTTATCTAATCAACCGATCCCTTGATAGCAGCACAATGCATAAAATCATCCAGATACAAATCAAGAGCTTCAGTTAATGCTCACTTCAGACATCAGAACGGGAAAAATTGTGATCTCAAAGTGTGACTTTCACTGTGGTATGTGTGTTGATGCCAGATGGACTGGTGTGAGTATTTCAGAAACTGCTGATCTCCTGGAGTTTTCACACACAACAGTCTCTAGAGTTTACACAGAATGGTGCAAAAAACAAACAAAAAAACAAACAAACAAACAAACAAACAAACAAAACATTGAGTGACAGTTCTATGGGTGGAAACAAACACCTTGTTGATAAGAGAGGTCAGAGGAAAATGGCCAGATTGGTTTGAGTTGCCAGGAAGGATATAGCAACTCATAGCAACTCTTTACAACCGTGGTGAGCAGAAAAGCATCTCAGCATGCAACAGCAGAAGACCACATTGGGTTCCACTCCTGCAGCCAAGAACAGGAATATAAGAATCAACAAGTTCCTATTAAAGTGGCTAGTGAGTGTATACTGTAATATTGGCGTAAAGAAGACACCTTAATATCCCAGCTTTGGTTGTTTACACCTGTGTTTCTGAACCACTGGGCCATGACCGGAAGCGCCATCTAGTGGGCCGTGAATTTTTTTCCCCAAACTGAAGCTAATTTTTACTCACAGTAGGGTACAACTGCTGGGTTGCATCCAACGTCACATCCGCCTCATTAAGCTACGGTCACACTACAGCTCGCGATGCTTTGCAATAGGTTATCAATGAAAATGAGGCATTTTGGTGGCGATGCATGACGATATACATGTGAGCTAAGTTGTGGTCACGCAGTAGGTGAACACTTGACTGTCACACCTTTGCGTGCTTGACTCTGGTGTAGCTCGAGTGGTTGTGCACGCCCTTGGGAACCAGTCGTTATGGGAAACACCTGATGGTGATTTGAGCAAAATCAGCAAATACGGATGGATACGGATGCTGTTTTCACAGAGGTGTTGTGAAGTATTATCATTATCACTGCCATGTTTGCTTTTAGCCATATTTATAACGCTGTTTAAATACTCTGCTTTATGATTCTGCTTTCGTTTGTTTTGTAAATATCACGCCTGCTAATAAACACCGTTCCTGCACTTAGATCCGTCTACAGCCGTCTATCTTGTAGTGTCCTGATCCCCAGATCTTAAACCCAGCCACATATAAAATGTTGTATGCCTCCGTGCTCTTCCAGGTTTTCATCTGTTTGTTTGTTTTTTCATGGTATATCAGAGATATCCCATTCAGCTAGCATGATACCGAACTCATCTTTGACTCGTTCAGTATTATGCTAGCCGAATGGAATACAGTGGTGCTTGAAAGTTTGTGAACCCTTTAGAATTTTCTATATTTCTGCATAAATATGATCTAAAACATCATCAGATTTTCACACAAGTCCTAAAAGTAGATAAAGAGAACCCAGTTAAACAAATGAGACAAAAATATTATATTTAGTCATTTATTTATTGAGGAAAATGATCCAATATCACATATCCATGAGTGGCAAAAGTATGTGAACCTCTTGGATCAACAGTTAATTTGAAGGTGAAATTAGAGTCAGGTGTTTTCAATCAATGGGATGACAATCAGGTGTGAGTGGGCACCCTGTTTTATTTAAAGAACAGGGATCTATCAAAGTCTGATCTTCACAACACATGTTTGTGGAAGTGTATCATGGCACAAACAAAGGAGATTCCTGAGGACCTCAGAAAAAGCATTGATGCTCATCAGGCTGGAAAAGGTTATAAAACCATCTCTAAAGAGTTTGGACTCCACCAATCCACAGTCAGACAGATTGTGTACAAATGGAGGAAATTCAAGACCATTGTTACCCTCCCCAGGAGTGGTCGACCAACAAAGATCACTCCAAGAGCAAGGCATTTAATAGTCAGCGAGGTCACAAAGGACCCCAGGGTAACTTCTAAGCAACTGAAGGCCTCTCTCACATTGGCCAATGTTAATGTTCATGAGTCCACCATCAGGAGAACACTGAACAACAATGGTGTGCATGGCAGGGTTGCAAGGAGAAAGCCACTGCTCTCCAAAAAGAACATTGCTGCTAATCTGCAGTTTGCTAAAGATCACGTGGACAAGCCAGAAGGCTATTGGAAAAATGTTTTGTGGACGGATGAGACCAAAATAGAACTTTCTGGTTTAAATGAGAAGTGTTATGTTTGGAGAAAGGAAAACACTGCATTCCAGCATAAGAACCTTATCCCATCTGTGAAACATGGTGGTGGTAGTGTCGTGGTTTGGGCCTGTTTTGCTGCATTTGAGCCAGGACGGCTTGCCATCACTGATGGAACAATGAATTCTGAATTATACCAGAGAATTCTAAAGGAAAATGTCAGGACGTCTTTCCATGAACTGAATCTCAAGAGAAGGTGGGTCATGCAGCAAGACAACGACCCTAAGCATACAAATCGTTCTACCAAAGAATGGTTAAAGAAGAATAAAGTTAATGTTTTGGAATGGCCAAGTCAAAGTCCTGACTTTAATCCAATCAAAATGTTGTGGAAGGACTTGAAGTGAGCAGTTCATGTGAGGAAACCCACCAACATCCCAGAGTTGAAGCTGTTCTGTACAGAGGAATGGGCTAAAATTCCTCCAAGCCGGTGTGCAGGACTGATCAACAGTTACCGGAAACGTTTAGTTGCAGTTATTGCTGCACAAGGGGGTCACACCAGATACTTAAAGCAAAGGTTCACATACTTTTGCCACTCACAGATATGTAATATTGGATAATTTTCCTCAATAAATAAATGACCAAGTATAATATTTTTGTCTCATTTGTTTAACTGGGTTCTCTTTATCTACTTTTAGGACTTGTGTGAAAATCTGATGATGTTTTAGGTCATATTTATGCAGAAATATAGAAAATTCTAAAGGGTTCACAAACTTTCAAGCACCACTGTATATCTGATATACCACTCAACACTAGCCAATATTATTTAATTATTTACCTAACTCTGCTCTTCATGTGTTATAAACCTGGAAGAGCACGGAGGCGTACAGCCTGATCCATCCTGGTGCCCTGTGTCTGGTTGGAGTCTCATCACATTGCTCCTGTGGAGGGCGGCCCCATGTGGACAGTTGGGGGTCGCGCCTGGAGGACGTTCTGGACTCTTGCAGTGGTGCTTTTGTGGCTGGGGACTGCAGTTGACTTGCTGACTTTGGGGCTACGGTTGTCGTGAACGGTTTTGTGCTCAGGTTTCCGTCGGTGGGGGGTTTATAGCATCAACGAAGCTGACTTTATGTTAGAACTGTTAATGTTATAGTCACGTTGTCTGTTGTTGCCCGGATGGGGGACAGTTTGGTTCCTCTCGAGGTTTCTTCCTCGTGTCGTCTGAGGGAGTTTTTCCTTGCCACCATCGCCACAGGCGTGCTCATTGGGGATAGATCACGGATAAAATTAGCTCATATTTTAAGTCATTCAAATTCTGTAAAGCTGCTTTGCGACAATATTTATTGTTAAAAGCGCTATACAAATAAACTTGACTTGACTTATTTGGTGTTTTTCACTGGATGCTACTTCTTTTTGTTTTTCTTTTCAACATCCAAGTTTTATAACAGTGTGTAAAATCAGACCGGGTTAGTGAAGCCCACATTTCACTGCCATAGACTGAAAAAGGCATAATGAGCAGTGTGATTAATTTAAGCTCCATTTTGATTGGCATGTCAATCTGTATTATTGACTGTACTGCAATTTTTTTCTCTCATGCTGTCTCTCACTCTCTCTGTCTCTGTCTCTCTGACATTCACTCAGAGCACATTTACAGATCAGGAACATGGCTCACAATGAGTGTGTAGGTGGGAACAGGATCTATGGTTCAATTTCAGATTCAGACTTTGTGTGTGGAGAGAGAGAGAGAGAGAGAGAGAGAGAGTGTCCCTGTACTTGAGGAAAAGAGCAGCCCTGTACCATAACTCCAATAGTGCTAAAGTAAATATCTTTACAAATTTAAACCTTATCCTTAATATTTGTTGTAATACACTCCATACTTGTAAAATTAATCTGTATATGTACAGTGAATGTAAAAAGTCTATACAGTGAATGTAAAAAGTTACAGTAACCTGGTTGCATAAGTGTTCACACCCTTTTATAATTGGGGATGTGGCTGTGTTCAAAATGAATCAATTACATTCAGTCTCATGTTCAAAAGTAATCATCACACAGCTGTCATCAATGAAATTATTCTGATGAACCCCAAATAAAGATCAATTGTTTCTGTAGGAATTTGTTCACATCTTCTTGGTTTCATCCAACTGTTGAAGCCATGGGCTGCAAACAGTTTATGTTAGAATGCAGTGAAGGTCATCGTCAACAAGTGGAGAAAATGGATCACCACCATGACATCACCAAGAACAGGATGTCCCTCCAAAATGTACAAAAGAACAAGACATAAATGTATCAGCAAGGCTGCCATGAGACCAACAGCAACATTACAGGAGCTGCAGGAACATCTGGCAAGTACTGATTACTCTCTGCATGTGACAATAATTTATTGTATTCTTCACGTCTGGGCTGTGGGGCAGGGTGGCTAAATGGAAGCCCTTTCTCACCAAAAAAAAAAAAAAACCATCCAATCCTCACTAAATCACCCTAAACCATGTGGCAAACTATTTTATGGTCTGATGAAACCAGTTCCACAAGGTTTATTTGGCACAAAAAAAGCACATCAAAAATTATAAAAGCCACTGTGAAGCATGGTGATGGCAGCATTATGGTTTAGGGCTGCTTTTTTTCAGAACTGGGGCTTTTATGAAGGTGGAGGGAATCATGAATAGCTATAAATACCAGTGGATTTTAGTGCAAAACATTCAGAGACCTGCTAGTAAGCAGACGATGAAAAAGAATTTCACCTTTCAGCAAGACAATGATCAAAAGCATCCACCCAAATCAACAAGGAAGGGCTTAAACAAAAGAGGATCAATTTTTTGAATTCCCTAGCTTGAGTCCAGACCCGAATAGAATTAAAAATCTGTGGGCTGACCTGAAGCAGGCTGTGCAAGAGAAATGCCCTCACTGTTTGACAGATTTAGGATGTTTTTTTTTTTTTTTTGCAAGACAGAGTGGGAAAATATTGCCACGCTGATAGACTCATACCCCCAAAACTGAATGGTGTAATGAAATCAAAAAGTGCTTTAACAAAGTATTAGTATAATGGGGTACGCACATATGCAACAAGGTTATTGTCATTACTGTCAAAAATTAACAATTCCCTTTATTAAGAAAAAGAAGACAAAACCTAAGGGCATTTGTTGAATCCTGTCAATGAGTATTCAAGACATGACAATGCAACATGAATTCCAAACCACACAGTGCGCTCTTACAGTAAAGAACTCATGATGAGACAGTCACAATGGTGTCTAGGACCTGTCTAGGAGGTTGAGGTTCAAGCCCCAGCACTGCCAATCTGCCACTGTTTGGCCCTCGATCAAGGCCCTTAACCCTGTCTGCTCCAGGGGCACAGAATCATGGCTGACCCTACGCTCTGAGCCTAACTACCTAACCAGCTGGAATATGTGAACAAAAGAATTTCACTGTGCTGTCATTTATATGGTACAAATAAGATCTTCTTACACAAGACGGACTACAGTAACTACAAATAACCACAAATTCTTTCCTTTGAAAAAAGTAGTCCCAGCTCTGAAAGGACAATTTATGCACATCAAGACCTTCATTCACAAATATTGATTACTGAAGAATGTTCTACAAAATAATGTGCATAAATGTAGTGCTTTCATACACAAGTAAGCCATGAAGAGGCAACTTCATACGTCATAATTAGATCATAAACTTTATTGCTTCATATACTTGATTTTTATGTAATTGCCAGCTCCTCTTTACAGTTAGGCCAAATCCCATAAAGCTACTTATTCACTACATACACTCATTAGAGAGGATGTAATGGTGACCCATGATATCTGGGTAGAATCTCATGCACTCTTGTAGCTACTGGGGGCAATGTTCAGCATATAGCACTGTATGTGAGACAGGATCAATCAAAATACCCATCCATTATCTGTAGCCACTTATTCTGTTCTACAGGGTCGCAGGCAAGCTGGAGCCTATCCCAGCTCACTATGGGCAAGAGGCGGGGTACACCCTGGACAAGTCGCCAGGTTATCACAGGGCTGACACAGAGACAATCAATCATTCACACTCACTTTAGAGCTACCAATTAACCTAACCTGCATGTCTTTGGATTGTGGAGGAAACCCACACAGACACGGGGAGAACATGCAAACTCCACACAGACAGGCCCTCGCCAGCCGCTGGGCTCGAACCCAGAACCTTCTTGCTGTGAGGCGACAGCGCTAACCACTACACCATCGTGCCACCCCTCAATCAAAATACCACCAATACGTAATCTAAATGCTGTTTAACACAGGGATTCACAAACATTTTGGAGAAACAACCTCAAATAAACATTATACATTTTCTGCAACCCCATGCCCTGACATTTTGGGTTTGCATTATTTATTGTCAAGCTTGTACGCATTAAACATTTCTGTACCATATTTGTTCATGTTGATGACTTTTTCCATATAACCGCTTGATGTTTTCAAGGAACTAGAGGAAGCAGATGGACGGAGAAATTTGTCACTTTTTATTGCTGAACTCCTATAGTACTGTACTTCATTTTGTCAGGAACGATATTTGCAATATTCATTTGTAAAATAAATGAATTTAAAAAAGAGGACATAGTGAGCAACTCCATATGAGGTCCATAGTTGAAAAACTCAGACTAAAACTAAAACTAGCAGTGAAAAAAATAATTTTGTTAACTGAAATAAAAATAAAAATGACATTTAAAAAGAAACTAAAAAAAAAAAAAACTAAAAAAAACCCTACAATAAACAATGCAAAATTCTAGCACAAACTAGAATTGCAGGTAAAATCAGCCTCGTATTTATTTTCATTGTTTTCCACCTCGAGACAGTAATGGACTGGTTCCAGAAGGGGGCAGTGATGTAACACTGGTTGCCATAAAACTCCAAAGAAGAAGAAAAAGCTTGCTGTGCAATCAGTGACTTGCAAGTGACGTCAAAGCAAAATAGAAACCCGGATGTCGGCCATGTTGGTGGAGATGTGGGATCAAGCGACATTCCATACAAAATATAGTCACGTGTGCGCAACTCTTTCTTTTTCCACTGGTTTAAGCATTCTTTTGCCATATCTTTGTGCTGTATATGGTTGTGGTCACAACAGTACTCGTGACCGTGGCATGTTCCAATTTTTTAGAATTCCATACGTGATTCGGAAAGAGGGCGAGGAAACTCTGAGGCTTAGTATGGAGAGGAGACGAGCACGGCTGAACAACATTGGCAGGGCTGATCTAACAGAGGCTAAAACCAAAACAGCTCATGTTTGCAGTAATCATTTTATCTCAGGTGAGATTTAAAAGCTTTCTCGATAATACCATGGAAGAATTTTATTTCATGTTGCTAGAATCTCATCTCATTATCTCTAGCCGCTTTATCCTGTTCTACAGGGTCGCAGGCAAGCTGGAGCCTATCCCAGCTGACTACGGGCGAAAGGCGGGGTACACCCTGGACAAGTCGCCAGGTCATCACAGGGCTGACACATACCATAGACACAGACAACCATTCACACTCACATTCACACCTACGGTCAATTTAGAGCCACCAGTTAACCTAACCTGCATGTCTTTGGACTGTGGGGGAAACCGGAGCACCCGGAGGAAACCCACGTGGACACGGGGAGAACATGCAAACTCCGCACAGAAAGGCCCTCGCCGGCTATGGGGCTTGAACCCGGACCTTCTTGCTGTGAGGCGACAGTGCTAACCACTACACCACCGTGCCGCCCGTTGCTAGAATTTTGCTATAAAATGAGTGTTCTCTTGTCGTGGTTCACTCGGTCATTGTTATAATTTTAACCCTTGTATTACCATTTCGCTTCTAGGAGCGCCAGCAAAATTATATGACAGAAACAATCCAGACTGGGCACCTACTCAGAAAATGGGCTATGTTTCGACTTGATTCTTTGGCAGCCAAACCAGATAGAACGTGATATCTGGGTACTCGATGGTCGGTAGAAGCGTCTTATCTTCAGAAAAGTCTGACTTTTTTAAGTAATATGGGTCAAAACCACACACAGCTATCTTCTCTTTGTATCGAATTTTCACTCGACCGTTCAAATCGTGGTAATACTGAGAAAATTCAGCACTGTTTACAGACACTCTTTCAGCGGCTGCCATCGTAGTTGCTTTGTATATTCACCATCATGGCAGACACTCATGATGTAGCACATTTTGATCATGTGGTTGCAAGTCATCTATACCTGAAAAAACCAAAACCAACACAAACTACATACAAACTCAACTAAAACTAGTCAAATCCTCAAAAATAAAAATACAACCAAAACTACTTACGCACTTATAAAACTAACGAACACTAAACTGAAATTAAAAAAAATCAAACAAACTAAGACTAACTAAAAATAAGAACTAATAAAAAATTTCAAGCTATCATAACTCTGATCGGGTCACGACCCTGAGTTAGGAAACACACTGGCTTGTTTTCCTTGCAAAATCTTGATGCATGCTTTGAATCTAACAACCATACAACCTTACATACCTCTCCTATGAGTGCAGTTACAAAACAATTCATCCTAGTTCCTGAATAATACAATTTCAGATGGTCAACTGATAAGATGGAATATTGAGAGGTTAAAACTAATCTTACAAGAAAAATTAATTAGAAAAGTGACTTTAAAACAGTAAACAGTGCAGCCTTGACTTATGGTGGTTTTTGATGAAGTATCTCGTCCACACGTGAAAAACAGGACACACATACTGTCGAAAGCATTTCACATCAACCAACAACAGTCTTAAAAACCATGATGGATTAAGGTCTCCAATGATCACTCCGTTGTGTTTCGTGAGCAGCTCTCACACAAGCTTTCAAATTAATTGATTAGTGTTACAATAAGCCAGCCACCATTTCTTTCATTTCCTCAATATCAGGTCAAGATAACATCATAATAAGTAGCTTTACAAAGCCTCAAGAGGCCGTAATGATAATATGCATCCGTAAGAACTTTCTACTCATACACCGTCATTCCTTTGCATGCTACTCCACATTACATTAAGTGTCCATGATTTTCCTGAAGCCCTTGAATATTGTAATTTACCCAACACAGTGAGTCTCAGTGCTAAGATTAACGACTGCTTTTATCAGGAAAAGTGAACAACTTTCATCTCATTTAAGAGCACCAGCAGTCTATATCTGTATCTATCTGTCAGTCCTGACTTAAAGACCTACACTATGAAATGTTTCTCTTGTAGTTCTCAGCCTCCTGGTTGGACGGATCTTAAGATGGTATATTAGTGCCATTCTCCAGGCTAATAAAGCATGCTACATGGATATTTGGAGATTTCTTCTTTCTTGTGAACTGCTCTGGGTTTGTAATAAGTTGCTTAGTTTCTTCTAAGGGAAGCCCATCCATCCGTCCATTATCTGTAGCCGCTCTTCCTGTCCTACAGGGTTGCAGGCAAGCTGGAGCCTATCCCAGCTAACTATGGGCGAGAGGCGAGGTACACCCTGGACAAGTCGCCAGGTTAACACAGGGCTGACACATAGACACAGACAACCATTCACACTCACATTCACACCTACGCTCAATTTAGAGCCACCAATTAGCCTAACCTGCATGCCTATGGACTTTGGGGGAAACTGGAGCACCCGGAGGAAACCCACATGGACACGGGGAGAACATGCAAACTCCACACAGAAAGGCCCTCGTCGACCACTGGGCTCAAACCCAGAACCTTCTTGCTGTGAGGCGACAGTGCTAACCACTACACCACCGTGTGGGAAGTAAGGGAAGTTGATCTCACAAAAAAAAAAACCCTCTGGTTTTCTATTCTAATATGTGAGAGAGACTTTATTCAACTTTTTAAACAAGTGAACTCTCCCAAAAAAATCTATGACAAATAATCCTTACTTCATATGATGAAACCTTATTCCAAATTTCAATCATAAAAGGGTGTTGGCTCAGACTGATCCCATGAGAAATTTCAACCCACAATGGAGAAGGTGTCAGATTTCTTTTGATTTCATAAGAATAAAGTCACAGAAAAAAAAGATCAGAGTAAAACATTCCATCCCTAATTTTAACAGTTAGAATATTTATATAATTGAAATTGTTACAAATTTGACTGGATGTTTGTGAATTCTACTTCCAAGTATATGTTTTATTGAGGGAAATCCAACAATTGTTGTCATAGTCCATACCAATGGTCAAATCACAAACATTTCTATAAGCATATACAATAATACATACAAGGGCCTATGGAGCATGCAAATAGCAATTAGCAAACTCAGATATACATGATACAATTGACAAGATGTGTAATGAAACAAAGAAACAGCCGGGTATACTAGTCTTGTAGTCAAGACCACCAAAACTGAGATCAAGTTATGAACAAGACGAGTGTATCAAGACAAGACCAAGATTTTGAGGGGTTGAGATCAAGTCAAGACCAAGACCAAGGCAGGCAGAGACAGAATCAATGCCAGAACCAGACCTGTGCGGGGGGGTGACACCCGTTAACAGGAAGAAAATTTTCAAATTAAAGCCGCAAGCGGCCTCGACGGGCCCTCGCGCCAGCGGCCAAGGGGGGCGGGGGCATGCGTCCCCGCGAAATACCTTCCACAGCTTCTTCGGCAAGAGACATCACTCCCACAATGGCGACAAAGCACAGAATTGGACACATGGCAACAATAGGGTCGCGCACTGTACGGTGCTCGGGGCCTAATAATAATAATAATAATAATAATAGTCCTTCAAAAACAATAGGGTCCCGCACTGAACGGTGCTCGGGCCCTAATAATAATAATAATAACTAGAAACTATATGCCAAGCAGGCACCTTAATGCGAGAGGCAAAAATCACAACACGTTAGGGGGCGCTATAGAGGCCCTGAGGCGCGCCTGGATCTGGGCTTCTGGTTCTCAGTAGCGGTGGCAGTATAAGAAAAAGGAGCCAAATCTCGTGCGTTGTCGACCATGGCAAGCGCCCCAATAAGGGTCTTGTAAAGAGTTTGCTTGCCAAGTTTGACAAATCAGAAGCTGCAATATCATTTTTGCCATAACCAGCACCCCCAGGGGCGAAAGTGCACAAAATTTGGCGTATATGTAAGGTGAGCTATGAAGAGTTTGCGTATGAAGTTTGATGACAATTGAGTAAATAGAAGATGAGATATAGATTTTTGAAGAATAAATTTTTTGGTTTTTCCCATGTCAGTAGGTGGCGCTATGCTGTACATGAGCGATTATGAGTTGGAAAAATAAGTGTCTACAACAGCAACGTACTATCACAAGGTAGTGGTGTGAAGGAAAAGCATTATGGAATTATTTACCAAAAACCCGTTTTGGAGAAATTGCGTCGGCCAAAAACAGCGCCCCCCGTGGACGAAAATTCCCAAAATGTGGTATACATGACATGGGAGGTAGTAAGCGGGTGGCCGTGAAGTTTGACCAAATTTGAGGAAAGATTGGATTTTTTGCCCAAAAATAGCGCCCCCAGTGGCGAAATATCACAGAAATTGGGTAACATGTCAGAAGCCCAATGAGTGATTTGCGTGTGAAGTATGAGCAGTTTTGAGCAATCAGAAGATTTGTTATGAATTTTTAAGCATGTAAAATTTTGCATCGAAAATTGATTGACGTATAACTTCTGAACGGTTTATCCTATGTGAAACGTATTTAGTAACTTTTGTCAGCCATGTCTGTAGATGATGTGTATCAATTTTGGTGACATTCCTATGAACGGTCTAGGAGGAGTTGCGCCGTCTTCGTGGCCATGCATTTCGCACAAAAGTGAAATTACCTCACTTCCTGTGGGGCGTGGCTAATGCATTGGCATTACATTTTTGTCCGGCTTACTGAGATACATATGCGTACCAAATGGCATGCCACTACTACAAACTACATGGCACCCAGGCACCTTAATGCGGGAGGCCAAAATCACAACGACTTAGGGGGCGCTATAGAGGCCCTGAGCCCCGGCCAAGTTTGGGCTTTTGGTTCTGAGTAGCGGTGGCAATTCTCGGAACTGGTGCCAAATTTCGTGCGTTTTCGCCCATGGCAAGCGCCCCGAAAATGGCCCAACAGCGGAGAAAAATAAAGAAGAAGAAGAAGAAGAAAAAAAAAAATAATAATAATTAAAGCCGCAAGCGGCCTCGACGGGCCCTCGCGCCAGCGGCCAAGGGTGGCGGGGGCATGCGTCCCCGCGAAATACCTTCCACAGCTTCTTCGGCAAGAGACATTACTCCCACAATGGCGACCAAGCACAGAATCGGACACAGAGTACACGGTGCGCTGAGATGTTGTCATGGACAGAAAATTTTATGCCATGGCTTCCCAACCAAATTAATGTATTTACCTCATCAGTCACCAAGCTATAGCTACATAGGATTGTCTTCTGTTAGACATCTATTAGTCTGTAGGTAACGCTACAACACTTGCTCCCGACTGCCTACCCATTCCCCACAAGTCATGTGTGTTTAAGGCAACCAAAACAACATACTCCTGGTGCCTCATGATTGTAAACACCTCTCCTGCAACTGATACAGCGCAATGAGCGCCCCCAGTGGTGAAAGTTCACCAAATTTGGTATACATGTCAAGGGACCTATGAAGAGTTGTTGTGTCAAGTTTGATCAAGTTTGACCAATCAGAAGCCGAGATATAAATTGTTGCCTGAAAACAGCGCCCCCAGTGGCAAAAGTTTACAAAATTTGGGAGATATGTCAGGTGACCTGTTAAGAGTGTGTGTATCAAGTTTGATCAAGATTGAGTAAATAGAAGATGAGATATTGATTTTTGAAGAAAAAATGTTTTGGTTTTTCCCATGTCAGTAGGTGGCGCTATGCTGTACATGAGCGATTATGAGTTGGAAAAATAAGTGTCTACAACAGCAACGTACTATCACAAGGTAGTGGTGTGAAGGAAAAGCATTATGGAATAATTTACCAAAAACCCGTTTTGGAGCAATTGCGTCGGCCAAAAACAGCGCCCCCCATGGACGAAAATTCCCAAAATGTGGTATACATGACATGGGAGGTAGTAAGAGGGTGGCCGTGAAGTTTGACCAAATTTGAGGAAAGATTGGATTTTTCGCCCAAAAATAGCGCCCCCAGTGGCGAAATATCACAGAAATTGGGTAACATGTCAGAAGCCCAATGAGTGATGTGCGTGTGAAGTATGAGCAGTTTTGAGCAATCAGAAGATGTGTTATGAATTTTTAAGCATGTAAAATTTTGCATCGAAAATTGATTGACGTATAACTTCTGAACGGTTTATGCTACGTGAAACGTATTTAGTAACTTTTGTCAGCCATGTCTGTAGATGATGTCTATCAATTTTGGTGACATTCCTATGAACGGTCTAGGAGGAGTTGCGCCGTCTTCGTGGCCATGCATTTCGCACAAAAGTGAAATTACCTCACTTCCTGTTGGGCATGGCTAATGCATTGGCATTACATTTTTGTCCGGCTTAGTGAGATACATATGCGTACCAAATGGCATGCCACTACTACAAACTACATGGCAACCAGGCACCTTAATGCGGGAGACCAAAATCACAATGACTTAGGGGGCGCTATAGAGGCCCTGAGGCCCGGCCAAGTTTGGGCTTTTGGTTCTGAGTAGCGGTGGCAATTCTCGGAACTGGCGCCAAATTTCGTGCGTTTTCGCCCATGGCAAGTGCCCCGAAAATGGCCCAACAGCGGAGAAAAATAAAGAAGACGGAAGAATAATAATAGTGAACTCTTACAAGAACAATAGGGCCTTCGCCCATAGGGCTCGGGCCCTAATTAAAGCCGCAAGCGGCCTCGATGGGCCCTCGCACCAGCGGCCAAGGGGGGCGGGGGCATGCGTCCCCGCGAAATACCTTCCACAGCTTCTTCGGCAAGAGACATTACTCCCACAATGGCGACAAAGCACAGAATCGGACACAGAGTACACGGTGCGCTGAGATGTTGTCATGGACAGAAAATTTTATGCCATGGTTTCCCAATCAAATTAATGTATTTACCTCATCAGTCACCAAGCTATAGCTACATAGGATTGTCTTCTGTTAGACATCTATTAGTCTGTATGTAACGCTACAACACTTGCTCCCGACTGCCTACCCATTCCCCACAAGTCATGTGTGTTTAAGGCAACCAAAACAACATACACCTGGTGCCTCATGATTGTAAACACCTCTCCTGCAACTGATACAGCGCAATGAGCGCCCCCAGTGGTGAAAGTTCACCAAATTTGGTATACATGTCAAGGGACCTATGAAGAGTTGTTGTGTCAAGTTTGATCAAGTTTGACCAATCAGAAGCCGAGATATAAAATGTTGCCTGAAAACAGCGCCCCCAGTGGCAAAAGTTCACAAAATTTGGGAGATATGTCAGGTGACCTGTTAAGAGTGTGCGTATCAAGTTTGATCAAGATTGAGTAAATAGAAGATGAGATATTGATTTTTGAAGAAAAAATGTTTTGGTTTTTCCCATGTCAGTAGGTGGCGCTATGCTGTACATGAGCGATTATGAGTTGGAAAAATAAGTGTCTACAACAGCAACGAACGATCACAAGGTAGTGGTGTGAAGGAAAAGCATTAAGGAATTATTTACCAAAAACCCGTTTTGGAGCAATTGCGTCGGCCAAAAACAGCGCCCCCCATGGACGAAAATTCCCAAAATGGGGTATACATGACATGGGAGGTAGTAAGAGGGTGGCCGTGAAGTTTGACCAAATTTGAGGAAAGATTGGATTTTTTGCCCAAAAATAGCGCCCCCAGTGGCGAAATATCACAGAATTTGGGTAGCATGTCAGAAGCCCAATGAGTGATTTGCGTGTGAAGTATGAGCAGTTTTGAGCAATTAGAAGATTTGTTATGAATTTTTAAGCATGTAAAATTTTGCATTGAAAATTGATTGACGTATAACTTCTGAACGGCTTATCCTACGTGAAACGTATTTAGGAACTTTTGTCAGCCATGGCTATAGATGATGTCTATCAATTTTGGTGACATTCCTATGAACGGCCTAGGAGGAGTTGCGCCGTCTTCGTGGCCATGCATTTCGCACAAAAGTGAAATTACCTCACTTCCTGTTGGGCGTGGCTAATGCATTGGCATTACATTTTTGTCCGGCTTAGTGAGATACATATGCGTACAAAAAGGCATGCCACTACTACAAACTACATGGCAACCAGGCACCTTTATGCGGGAGGCCAAAATCACAACGACTTAGGGGGCGCTAAAGAGGCCCTGAGGCCCGCCTGGAGCTGGGCTTCTGGTTCTCAGTAGCGGTGGCAGTCTAAGAAAAAGGAGCCAAATTTCGTGCGTTGTCGACCATGGCAAGCGCCCCAAAAAGGATCTTGTAAAGAGTTTGCTTGCCAAGTTTGACAAATCAGAAGCTGCAATATCATTTTTGCCATAACCAGCACCCCCAGGGGCGAAAGTGCACAAAATTTGGCGTATATGTCAGGCGAGCTATGAAGAGTTTGCGTATGAAGTTTGATGACAATTGAGTAAATAGAAGATGAGATATAGATTTTTGAAGAATAAATTTTTTGGTTTTTCCCATGTCAGTAGGTGGCGCTATGCTGTACATGAGCGATTATGAGTTGGAAAAATAAGTGTCTACAACAGCAACGTACTATCACAAGGTAGTGGTGTGAAGGGAAAGCATTATGGAATAATTTACCAAAAACCCGTTTTGGAGCAATTGTGTCGGCCAAAAACAGCGCCCCCCATGGACGAAAATTCCCAAAATGTGGTATACATGACATGGGAGGTAGTAAGAGGGTGGCCGTGAAGTTTGACCAAATTTGAGGAAAGATTGGATTTTTTGCCCAAAAATAGCGCCCCCAGTGGCGAAATATCACAGAAATTGGGTAACATGTCAGAAGACCAATGAGTGATGTGCGTGTGAAGTATGAGCAGTTTTGAGCAACTAGAAGATTTGTTATGAATTTTTAAGCATGTAAAATTTTGCATCGAAAATTGATTGACGTATAACTTCTGAACGGTTTATGCTACGTGAAACGTATTTAGTAACTTTTGTCAGCCATGTCTGTAGATGATGTCTATCAATTTTGGTGACATTCCTATGAACGGTCTAGGAGGAGTTGCGCCGTCTTCGTGGCCATGCATTTCGCACAAAAGTGAAATTACCTCACTTCCTGTTGGGCGTGGCTAATGCATTGGCATTACATTTTTGTCCGGCTTAGTGAGATACATAAGCGTCCCAAATGGCATGCCACTACTACAAACTACATGGCACCCAGGCACCTTAATGCGGGAGGCCAAAATCACAACGACTTAGGGGGCGCTATAGAGGCCCTGAGCCCCGGCCAAGTTTGGGCTTCTGTTTCTGAGTAGCGGTGGCAATTCTCGGAACTGGTGCCAAATTTCGTGCGTTTTTGCCCATGGCAAGTGCCCCGAAAATGGCCCAACAGCGGAGAAAAATAAAGAAGAAGAAGAAGACGGAAGAAGAAGAAGAAGAAGAAGAAGAAGAAGAAGAAGATGGAAGAATAATAATAGTGAACTCTTACAAGAACAATAGGGCCTTCGCCCATAGGGCTCGGGCCCTAATTAAAGCCGCAAGCGGCCTCGACGGGCCCTCGCGCCAGCGGCCAAGGGGGGCGGGGGCATGCGTCCCCGCGAAATACCTTCCACAGCCTCTTCGGCAAGAGACATTACTCCCACAATGGCGACAAACCACAGAAATGGACACATGGCAACAATAGGGTCTCGCACTGAACGGTGCTCGGGGGGCGCTATAGAGGCCCTGAGGCCGGCCTGGATCTGGGCTTCTGGGTCTCAGTAGCGGTGGCAGTCTAAGAAAAAGGAGCCAAATTTCGTGCGTTGTCGACCATGGCAAGCGCCCCAATAAGGGTCTTGTAAAGAGTTTGCATGCCAAGTTTGACAAATCAGAAGCTGCAATATCATTTTTGCCATAACCAGCACCCCCAGGGGCGAAAGTGCACAAAATTTGGCGTATATGTCAGGTGAGCTATGAAGAGTTTGCGTATGAAGTTTGATGACAATTGAGTAAATAGAAGATGAGATATACATTTTTAAAGAATAAATTTTTTGGTTTTTCCCATGTCAGTAGGTGGCGCTATGCTGTACATGAGCGATTATGAGTTGGAAAAATAAGTGTCAACAACAGCAACGAACTTTCACAAGGTAGTTGTGTGAAGGAAAAGCACTACCGAATTATTTACCAAAAACCCGTTTTGGAGCAATTGCGTTGGCCAAAAACAGCGCCCCCCATGGACGAAAATTCCCAAAATGAGGTATAAATGACATGGGAGGCAGGAAGAGGGTGGCCGTGAAGTTTGACCAAATTTGAGGAAAGATTGGATTTTTTGCCCAAAAATAGCGCCCCCAGTGGCGAAAGTGCACAAAATTTGGCGTTTATGTCAGCTGAGCTATGAAGAGTTTGCGTATGAAGTTTGATGACAATTGAGTAAACAGAAGATGAGATATAGATTTTTGAAGAATAAATTTTTTGGTTTTTCCCATGTCAGTAGGTGGCGCTATGCTGTACATGAGCGATGATGAGTTGGAAAAATAAGTGTCTACAACAGCAACGTACTATCACAAGGTAGTGGTGTGAAGGAAAAGCATTATGGAATTATTTACCAAAAACCCGTTTTGGAGCAATTGCGTCGGCCAAAAACAACGCCCCCCATGGACGAAAATTTCCAAAACGTTGTATACATGACATGGGAGGTAGTAAGAGGGTGGCCATCAAGTTTGACCAAATTTGAGAAAAGAGTGGAATTTTTGCCCAAAAATAGCGCCCCCAGTGGCGAAATATCACAGAAATTGGGTAACATGTCAGAAGCCCAATGAGTGATTTGCGTGTGAAGTATGAGCAGTTTTGAGCAATCATAAGATTTGTTATGAATTTTTAAGCATGTAAAATTTTGCATCGAAAATTGATTGACGTATAACTTCGGAACGGTTTATCCTACGTGAAACGTATTTAGTAACTTTTGTCAGCCATGTCTGTAGATGATGTGTATCAATTTTGGTGACATTCCTATGAACGGTCTAGGAGGAGTTGCGCCGTATTCGTGGCCATGCATTTCGCACAAAAGTGAAATTACCTCACTTCCTGTTGGGCGTGGCTAATGCATTGGCAATACATTTTTGTCCGGCTTAGTGAGATACATATGCGTACCAAATGGCATGCCACTACTACAAACTACAAGTCACCCAGGCACCTTAATGCGGGAGGCCAAAATCACAACGACTTAGGGGGCGCTATAGAGGCCCTGAGCCCCGGCCAAGTTTGGGCTTCTGGTTCTGAGTACCGGTGGCAATTCTCGGAACTGGTGCCAAATTTCGTGCGTTTTCGCCCATGGCAAGCGCCCCGAAAATGGCCCAACAGCGGAGAAAAATAAAGAAGAAGAAGAAGACGGAAGAAGAAGAAGAAGAAGAAGAAGACGGAAGAAGAAGAATTAAAGCCGCAAGCGGCCTCGACGGGCCCTCGCGCCAGCGGCCAAGGGGGGCGGGGGCATGCGTCCCTGCGAAAAACCTTCCACAGCTTCTTCAGCAAGAGACATTACACCCACAATGGCGTAAGTAGAAGATGAGATATAGTTTTTTGAAGAATAAATTTTTTGGTTTTTCCCATGTCAGTAGGTGGCGCTATGCTGTACATGAGCGATTATGAGTTGGATAAATAAGTGTCTACAACAGCAACGTACTATCACAAGGTAGTGGTGTGAAGGAAAAGCATTATGGAATTATTTACCAAAAACCCGTTTTGGAGCAATTGCGTCAGCCAAAAACAGTGCCCCCCATGGACGAAAATTCCCAAAATGTGGTATACATGAAATGGGAGGTAGTAAGAGGGTGGCCGTGAAGTTTGACCAAATTTGAGGAAAGATTGGACTTTTTGCCCAAAAATAGCGCCCCCACTGGCGAAACATCACAGAAATTGGGTAACATGTCAGAAGCCCAATGAGTGATTTGCGTGTGAAGTATGAGCAGTTTTGAGCAATCAGAAGATTTGTTATGAATTTTTAAGCATGTAAAATTCTGCATGGAAAATTGATTGACGTAAAACTTCGGAACGGTTTACCCTACGTGAAAAGTATTTAGGAACTTTTGTCAGCCATGTCTGTAGATGATGTGTATCAATTTTGGTGACGTTCCTATGAACGGTCGAGGTGGAGTTGCGCCGTCTTCGTGGCCATGCATTTCGCACAAAAGTGAAATTACCTCACTGCCTGTTGGGCGTGGCTAATGCATTGGCATGACATTTTTGTCCGGCTTAGTGAGATACATATGCGTACCAAAGGGCATGCCACTACTACAAACTACATGGCAACCAGGCACCTTAATGCGAGAGGCAAAAATCACAACATGTTAGGGGGCACTATAGAGGCCCTGAGGCCCGCCTGGATCTGGGCTTCTGGTTCTCAGTAGAGGTGGCAGTCCAAGAAAAAGGAGCCAAATTTCGTGCGTTGTCGACCATGGCAAGCACCCCAATAAGGGTCTTGTAAAGAGTATGCTTGGCAAGTTTGACAAATCTGAAGCTGCAATATCATTTTTGCCATAACCAGCACCCCCAGGGGCGAAACTGCACAAAATTTGGCGTAGATGTCAGGTGAGCTATGAAGAGTTTGCGTATGAAGTTTGATGACAATTGAGTAAATAGAAGATGAGATATAGATTTTTGAAGAATAAATTTTTTGGTTTTTCCCATGGCAGTAGGTGGCGCTATGCTGTACATGAGCGATTATGAGTTGGGAAAATAAGTGTCTACAACAGCAACGTGCAATCACAAGGAAGTGGTGTGAAGGAAAAGCATTATGGAATTATTTACCAAAAACCCGTTTTGGAGCAATTGCGTCAGCCAAAAACAGCGCCCCCCATGGACGAAAATTTCCAAAACGTGGTATACATGACATGGGAGGTAGTAAGAAGGTGGCCGTGAAGTTTGACCAAAATTGAGGAAAGATTGGAATTTTTGCCCAAAAATAGCGCCCCCAGTGGCGAAATATCACAGAAATTGGGTAACATGTCAGGAGCCCAATGAGTGATTTGCGTGTGAAGTATGAGCAGTTTTGAGCAATCAGAAGATTTGTTATGAATTTTTAAGCACGTAAAATTTTGCATCGAAAATTGATTGACGTATAACTTCTGAACGGTTCATCCTACGTGAAACGTATTTAGTAACTTTTGTCAGCCATGTCTGTAGATGATGTGTATCAATTTTGGTGACATTCCGATGAAAGGTCTAGGAGGAGTTGCGCCGTCTTCGTGGCCATGAATTTCGCACAAAAGTGAAATTACCTCACTTCCTGTTGGGCGTGGCTAATGCATTGGCATTACCTTTTTGTCCGGCTTAGTGAGATACATAAGCATACCAAATTGCATGCCACTACTACAAACTATATGGCAACCAGGCACCTTAATGCGGGAGGCCAAAATCACAATGACTTAGGGGGCGCTATGGAGGCCCTGAGCCCCAGCCAAGTTTGGGCTTCTGGTTCTGAGTAGCGGTGGCAATTCTCGGAACTGGTGCCAAATTTCGTGCGTTTTCGCCCATGGCAAGCGCCCCGAAAATGGCCCAACAGCGGAGAAAAATAAAGAAGAAGAAGAAGACGGAAGAAGAAGAAGAAGAAGAAGACGGAAGAATAATAATAGTGAACTCTTACAAGAACAATAGGGCCTTCGCCCATAGGGCTCGGGCCCTAATTAAAGCCGCAAGCGGCCTCGACGGGCCCTCGCGCCAGCGGCCAAGGGGGGCGGGGGCATGCGTCCCCGCCAAATACCTTCCACAGCTTCTTCGGCAAGAGACATTACTCCCACAATGGCGACAAAGCACAGAATCGGACACAGAGTACACGGTGTGCTGAGATGTTGTCATGGACAGAAAATTTTATGCCATGGCCTCCCAACCAAATTAATGTATTTACCTCATCAGTGACCAAGCTATAGCTACATAGGATTGTCTTCTGTTAGACATCTATTAGTCTGTATGTAACGCTACAACACCTGCTCCCGACTGCCTACCCATCCCCCACAAGTCATGTGTGTTTAAGGCAACCAAAACAACATACTCCTGGTGCCTCATGATTGTAAACACCTCTCCTGCAACTGATACAGCGCAATGAGCGCCCCCAGTGGTGAAAGTTCACCAAATTTGGTATACATGTCAAGGGACCTATGAAGAGTTGTTGTGTCAAGTTTGATCAAGTTTGACCAATCAGAAGCCGAGATATAAAATGTTGCCTGAAAACAGCGCCCCCAGTGGCAAAAGTTTACAAAATTTGGGAGATATGTCAGGTGACCTGTTAAGAGTGTGCGTATCAAGTTTGTTCAAGATTGAGTGAATAGAAGATGAGATATTGATTTTTGAAGAAAAAATGTTTTGGTTTTTCCCATGTCAGTAGGTGGCGCTATGCTGTACATGAGCGATTATGAGTTGGAAAAGTAAGTGTCTACAACAGCAACGTACTATCACAAGGTAGTGGTGTGAAGGAAAAGCATTATGGAATTATTTACCAAAAACCCGTTTTGGAGCAATTGCGTCGGCCAAAAACAGCGCCCCCCATGGACGAAAATTCCCAAAATGGGGTATACATGACATGGGAGGTAGTAAGAGGGTGGCCGTGAAGTTTGACCAAATTTGAGGAAAGATTGGATTTTTTGCCCAAAAATAGCGCCCCCAGTGGCGAAATATCACAGAATTTGGGGAGCATGTCAGAAGCCCAATGAGTGATTTGGGTGTGAAGTATGAGCAGTCTTGAGCAATTAGAAGATTTGTTATGAATTTTTAAGCATGTAAAATTTTGCATTGAAAATTGATTGACGTATAACTTCTGAAGGGCTCATCCTACGTGAAACGTATTTAGGAACTTTTGTCAGCCATGTCTGTAGATGATGTCTATCAATTTTGGTGACATTCCTATGAACGGCCTAGGAGGAGTTGCGCCGTCTTCGTGGCCATGCATTTCGCGCAAAAGTGAAATTACCTCACTTCCTGTTGGGCGTGGCTAATGCATTGGCAATACATTTTTGTCCGGCTTACTGAGATACATATGCGTACCAAATGGCATGCCACTACTACAAACTACATGGCAACCAGGCACCTTTATGCGGGAGGCCAAAATCACAACGACTCAGGGGGCGCTAAAGAGGCCCTGAGGCCCGCCTGGATCTGGGCTTCTGGTTCTCAGTAGCGGTGGCAGTCTAAGAAAAAGGAGCCAAATTTCATGCGTTGTCGACCATGGCAAGCGCCCCAAAAAGGGTCTTGTAAAGAGTTTGCTTGCCAAGTTTGACAAATCAGAAGCTGCAATAGCATTTTTGCCATAACCAGCACCCCCAGGGGCGAAAGTGCACAAAATTTGGCGTATATGTCAGGTGAGCTATGAAGAGTTTACGTATGAAGTTTGATGACAATTGAGTAAATAGAAGATGAGATATAGATTTGTGAAGAATAAATGTTTTGGTTTTTCCCATGTCAGTAGGTGGCGCTACGCTGTACATGAGCGATTATGAGTTGGAAAAATAAGTGTCTACAACAGCAACGTACTATCACAAGGTAGTGGTGTGAAGGGAAAGCATTATGGAATAATTTACCAAAAACCCGTTTTGGAGCAATTGCGTCGGCCAAAAACAGCGCCCCCCATGGACGAAAATTCCCAGAATGTGGTATACATGACATGGGTGGTAGTAAGAGGGTGGCCGTGAAGTTTGACCAAATTTGAGGAAAGATTGGATTTTTTGCCCAAAAATAGCGCCCCCAGTGGCGAAATATCACAGAAATTGGGTAACATGTCAGAAGCCCAATGACTGATGTGCGTGTGAAGTATGAGCAGTTTTGAGCAATCAGAAGATTTGTTATGAATTTTTAAGCATGAAAAATTTTGCATCGAAAATTGATTGACGTATAACTCCTGAACGGCTTATCGTACGTGAAAGGTATTTAGTACCTTTTGTCAGCCATGTCTGTAGATGATGTGTCTCAATTTTGGTGACATTCCTACGAACGGTCTAGGAGGAGTTGCGCCGTCATCGTGGCCATGCATTTCGCACAAAAGTGAAATTACCTCACTTCCTGTTGGGCGTGGCTAATGCATTGGCATTACATTTTTGTCCGGCTTAGTGAGATACATATGCGTACCAAATGGCATGCCACTACTACAAACTACATGGCACCCAGGCACCTTAATGCGGGAGGCCAAAATCACAACGACTTAGGGGGCGCTATAGAGGCGCGGAGCCCCGGCCAAGATTGGGCTTCTGGTTCTGAGTAGCGATGGCAATTCTCGGAACTGGTGCCAAATTTCGTGCGTTTTCGCCCATGGCAAGCGCCCCGAAAATGGCCCAACAGTGGAGAAAAATAAAGAAGAAGAAGAAGACGGAAGAAGAAGAAGAAGAGGAAGAAGAAGAAGACGGAAGAAGAATAATAATAGTGAACTCTTACAAGAACAATAGGGCCTTCGCCCATAGGGCTCGGGCCCTAATTAAAGCCGCAAGCGGCCTCGACGGGCCCTCGCGCCAGCGGCCAAGGGGGGCGGGGGCATGCGTCCCTGCGAAAAAACTTCCACAGCTTCTGCAGCAAGAGACATTACTCCCACAATGGCGACAAAGCACAGAATAGGACACATGGCAACAATAGGGTCTCGCACTTCGTGCGTTGTCGACCATGGCAAGCGCCTCAATAAGGGTCTTGAAAAGATTTTGCTTGCCAAGTTTGACAAATCAGAAGCTGCAATATCATTTTTGCCATAATCAGCACCCCCAGGGGCGAAAGTGCACAAAATTTGGCGTATATGTCAGGTGAGCTATGAAGAGTTCGCGTATGAAGTGTGATGACAATTGAGTAAATAGAAGATGAGATATAGATTTTTGAAGAATAAATTTTTTGGTTTTTCCCATGTCAGTAGGTGGCGCTATGCTGTACATGAGCGATTAAGAGTTGGAAAAATAAGTGTCTACAACAGCAACGTACAATGGCAAGCGCCTCAATAAGGGTCTTGAAAAGAGTTTGCTTGCCAAGTTTGACAAATCAGAAGCTGCAATATCATTTTTGCCATAATCAGCACCCCCAGGTGCGAAAGTGCACAAAATTTGGCGTATATGTCAGGTGAGGTATGAAGAGTTTGCGTATGAAGTGTGATGACAATTGAGTAAATAGAAGATGAGATATAGATTTTTGAAGAATAAATTTTTTGGTTTTTCCCATGTCAGTAGGTGGCGCTATGCTGTACATGAGCGATTAAGAGTTGGAAAAATAAGTGTCTACAACAGCAACGTACAATCACAAGGTAGTGGTGTGAAGGAAAAGCATTATGGAATTATTTACCAAAAACCCGTTTTGGAGCAATTGCGTGGGCCAAAAACAGCGCCCCCCATGGACGAAAATTCCCAAAATGTGGTATACCTGACATGGGAGGTAGTAAGAGGGTGGCCGTGAAGTTTGACCAAATTTGAGGAAAGATTGGATTTTTTGCCCAAAATTAGCGCCCCCAGTGGCGAAACATCACAGAAATTGGGTCACATGTCAGAAGCCCAATGAGTGATTTGCGTGTGAAGTATGACCAGTGTTGAGCAATTAGAAGATTTGTTATGAATTTTTAAGCATGTAAAATTCTGCATTGAAAAATGATTGACGTATAACTTCTGAACGGTTTACCCTACGTGAAACGTATTTAGTAACTTTTGTCAGCCATGTCTGTAGATGATGTGTATCAATTTTGGTGACGTTCCTATGAACGGTCTAGGAGGAGTTGCGCCGTCTTCGTGGCCATGCATTTCGCACAAAAGTGAAATTACCTCACTTCCTGTAGGGCGTGGCTAATGCATTGGCATTAGATTTTTGTCCGGCTTGGTGAGATACATATGCGTACCAAAGGGCATGCCACTACTACAAACTACATGGCAACCAGGCACCTTAATGCGAGAGGCAAAAATCACAACACGTTAGGGGGCGCTATAGAGGCCCTGAGGCCCGCCTGGATCTGGGCTTCTGGTTCTCAGTAGCGGTGGCAGTCTAAGAAAAAGGAGCCAAATTTCGAGCGTTGTCGACCATGGCAAGCGCCCCAATAAGGGTCTTGTAAAGAGTTTGCTTGCCAAGGTTGACAAATCAGAAGCTGCAATATCATTTCTGCCATAACCAGCACCCCCAGGGGCGAAAGTGCACAAAATTTGGCGTATATGTCAGGTGAGCTATGAAGAGTTTGCGTATGAAGTGTGATGAAAATTGAGTAAATAGAAGATGAGATATAGATTTTTGAAGAATAAATTTTTTGGTTTTTCCCATGTCAGTAGGTGGCGCTATGCTGTACATGAGCGATTATGAGTTGGAAAAATAAGTGTCTACAACAGCAACGTACTATCACAAGGTAGTGGTGTGAAGGAAAAGCATTATGGAATTATTAACCAAAAACCCATTTTGGAGAAATTGCGTCGGCCAAAAACAGCGCCCGCCATGGACGAAAATTCCCAAAATGTGGTATACATGACATGGGAGGTAGTAAGAGGGTGGCCGTGAAGTTTGACCAAATTTGAGGAAAGATTGGATTTTTTGCCCAAAAATAGCGCCCCCAGTGGCGAAATATCACAGAAATTGGGTAACATGTCAGAAGCCCAATGAGTGATTAGCATGTGAAGTATGAGCAGTGTTGAGCAATTAGAAGATTTGTTATGAATTTTTTAGCATGTAAAATTTTGAAGTGAAAATTGATTGACGTATAACTTCTGAAGGGTTTATCCTACGTGAAACGTATTTAGTAACTTTTGTCAGCCATGTCTGTAGATGATGTGTATCAATTCTGGTGACATTCCTATGAACGGTCTAGGAGGAGTTGCGCCATCTTCATGGCCATGCATTTCGCACAAAAGTGAAATTACCTCACTTCCTGTTGGGCGTGGCTAATGCATTGGCATTACATTTTTGTCCGGCTTAGTGAGATACATATGCGTACCAAATGGCATGCCACTACTACAAACTACATGGCACCCAGGCACCTTAATGCGGGAGGCCAAAATCACAACGACTTAGGGGGCGCTATAGAGGCCCTGAGCCCCGGCCAAGGTTGGGCTTTTGGTTCTGAGTAGCGGTGGCAATTCTCGGAACTGGTGCCAAATTTCGCGCGTTTTCGCCCATGGCAAGCGCCCCGAAAATGGCCCAACAGCGGAGAAAAATAAAGAAGAAGAAGAAGAAGAAGACAGAAGAATAATAATAGTGAACTCTTACAAGAACAATAGGGCCTTCGCCCATAGGGCTCGGGCCCTAATTAAAGCCGCAAGCGGCCTCGACGGGCCCTCGCGCCAGCGGCCAAGGGGGGCGGGGGCATGCGTCCCCGCGAAATACCTTCCACAGCTTCTTCGGCAAGAGATATTACTCCCACAATGGCGACAAAGCACAGAATTGGACACATGGCAACAATAGGGTCTCGCACTGTACGGTGCTCGGGGCCTAATAATAATAATAATAATATAATAATCCTTCAAAAACAAAAGGGTCTCGCACTGCACGGTGCTCGGGCCCTAAAATTAATAATAATAACTAGAAACTGTATGCCAAGCAGGCACCTTAAGGCGAGAGGCAAAAATCACAACACGTTAGGGGGCGCTATAGAGGCCCTGAGGCCCGCCTGGATCTGGGCTTCTGGTTCTCAGTAGCGGTGGCAGTCTAAGAAAAAGGGGCAAAATTTCGAGCGTTGTCGACCATGGTAAGCACCCCAATAAGGGTCCAGTAAAGAGTTAGCTTGCCAAGTTTGACAAATCAGAAGCTGCAATATCATTTTTGCCATAACCAGCACCCCCAAAGGGCGAAAGTGCACAAAATTTGGCGTATATGTCAGGTGAGCTATGAAGAGTTTGCGTATGAAGTTTGATGACAATTGAGTAAATAGAAGAAGAGATATAGATTTTTGAAGAATAAATTTTTTGGTTTTTCCCATGTCAGTAGGTGGCGCTATGCTGTACATGAGCGATTATGAGATGGAAAAATAAGTGTCTACAACAGCAACGTACTATCACAAGGTAGTGGTGTGAAGGAAAAGCATGATGGAATTATTTACCAAAAACCCGTTTTTGAGAAATTGCATCGGCCAAAAACAGCGCCCCCCATGGACGAAAATTCCCAAAATGTGGTATACATGACATGGGAGGTAGTAAGAGGGTGGCCGTGAAGTTTGACCAAATTTGAGGAAAGATTGGATTTTTCGCCCAAAAATAGCGCCCCCAGTGGCGAAACATAACAGAAATTGGGTAACATGTCAGAAGCCCAATGAGTGATTTGCGTGTGAAGTATGAGCAGTTATGAGCAATTAGAAGATTTGTTATGAATTTTTAAGCATGTAAAATTTTGAAGTGAAAATTGATTGACGTATAACTTCTGAACGGTTTATCCTACGTGAAACGTATTTAGTAACTTTTGTCATCCATGTCTGTAGATGATGTCTATCAATCATGGTGACATTCCTATGAACGGTCAAGGAGGAGTTGCGCCCTCTTCGTGGCCATGCATTTCGCACAAAAGTGAAATTACCTCACTTCCTGTTGGGCGTGGCTAATGCATTGGCATTACATTTTTGTCCGGCTTAGTGAGATACATATGCGTACCAAATGGCATGCCACTACTACAAACTATATGGCAACCAGGCACCGTAATGCGGGAGGGCAAAATCACAACGACTTTGGGGGCGCTATAGAGGCCCTGAGCCCCGGCCAAGGTTGGGCTTTTGGTTCTGAGTAGCGGTGGCAATTCTCGGAACTGGTGCCAAATTTCGCGCGTTTTCGCCCATGGCAAGCGCCCCGAAAATGGCCCAACAGCGGAGAAAAATAAAGAAGAAGAAGAAGACGGAAGAAGAAGAATAATTAAAGCCGCAAGCGGCCTCGACGGGCCCTCGCGCCAGCGGCCAAGGGGGGCGGGGGCATGCGTCCCCGCGAAATAACTTCCACAGCTTCTTCGGCAAGAGACATTACTCCCACAATGGCGACAAAGCACAGAATTGGACACATGGTAACAATAGGGTCTCGCACTGCACGGTGCTCGGGGGGCGCTATAGAGGCCCTGAGGCCCGCCTGGATCTGGGCTTCTGGTTCTCAGTAGCGGTGGCAGTCTAAGAAAAAGGAGCCAAATCTCGTGCGTTGTGGACCATGGCAAGCGCCCCAGTAAGGGTCTTGTAAAGAGTTTGCTTGCCAAGTTTGACAAATCAGAAGCTGCAATATCATTTTTGCCATAACCAGCACCCCCAGGGGCGAAAGTGCACAAAATTTGGCGTATATGTCAGGTGAGCTATGAAGAGTTTGTGTATGAAGTTTGATGACAATTGAGTAAATAGAAGATGAGATATAGATTTTTGAAGAATAAATTTTCTGGTTTTTCCCATGTCAGTAGGTGGCGCTATGCTGTACATGAGCGATTATGAGTTGGAAAAATAAGTGTCCACAACAGCAACGTACTATCACAAGGTAGTGGTGTGAAGGAAAAGCATTATGGAATTATTTACCAAGAACCCGTTATGGAGCAATTGCGTCGGCCAAAAACAGCGCCCCCCATGGACGAAAATTCCCAAGATGTGGTATACATGACATGGGAGGTAGTAAGAGGGTGGCCGTGAAGTTTGACCAAATTTGAGGAAAGATTGGATTTTTTGCCCAAAAATAGCGCCCCCAGTGGTGAAAGTGCACAAAAATTGGCGTATATGTCAGGTGAGCTATGAAGAGTTTGCGTATGAAGTTTGATGACAATTGAGTAAATAGAAGATGAGATATAGATTTTTGAAGAATAAATTTTTTGGTTTTTCCCATGTCAGTAGGTGGCGCTATGCTGTACATGAGCGATAAGGAGTTGGAAAAATAAGTGTCTACAACAGCAACGTACTATCACAAGGTACTGGTGTGAAGGAAAAGCATTATGGAATTATTAACCAAAAACCCGTTTTGGAACAATTGCGGCGGCCAAAAACAGCGCCCCCCATGGACGAAAAGTTCCAAAACGTGGTATACATGACATGGGAGGTAGAAAGAGGGTGGCCGTGAAGTTTGACCAAATTTGAGGAAAGATTGGAATTTTTGCCCAAAAATAGCGCCCCCAGTGGCGAAATATCACAGAAATTGGGTAACATGTCAGAAGCCCAATGAGTGATTTGCGTGTGAAGTATGAGCAGTTTTGAGCAATCAGAAGATTTGTTATGAATTTTTAAGCATGTAAAATTTTGCATCGAAAATTGATTGACGTATAACTTCTGAACGGTTTATCCCACGTGAAACCTATTTAGTTACTTTTGTCAGCCATGTCTGTAGATGATGTGGATCAATTTTGGTGACATTCCTATGAACGGTCTAGGAGGAGTTGCGCCGAATTCGTGGCCATGCATTTCGCACAAAAGTGAAATTACCTCACTTCCTGTTGGGCGTGGCTAATGCATTGGCATTACATTTTTGTCCGGCTTAGTGAGATACATATGCGTACCAAATGGCATGCCACTACTACAAACTACATGGCACCCAGGCACCTTAATGCGGGAGGCCAAAATCACAATGACTTAGGGGGCGCTATAGAGGCCCTGAGCCCCGGCCAAGTTTGGGCTTCTGGTTCTGAGTAGCGGTGGCAATTCTCGGAACTGGTGCCAAATTTGGTGCGTTTTCGCCCATGGCAAGTGCCCCGAAAATGGCCCAACAGCGGAGAAAAATACAGAAGAAGAAGAAGAAGACGGAAGAAGAAGAAGAAGAAGAAGAAGACGGAAGAATAATAATAGTGAACTCTTACAAGAACAATAGGGCCTTCGCCCATAGGGCTCGGGCCCTAATTAAAGCCGCAAGCGGCCTCGACGGGCCCTCGCGCCAGCGGCCAAGGGGGGCGGGGGCATGCGTCCCCGCGAAATACCTTCCACAGCTTCTTCGGCAAGAGACATTACTCCCACAATGGCGACAAAGCACAGAATTGGACACATGGCAACAATAGGGTCTCGCACTGTACGGTGCGCGGGGGGCGCTATAGAGGCCCTGAGGCCCGCCTGGATCTGGGCTTCTGGTTCTCAGTAGCGGTGGCAGTCCAAGAAAAAGGAGCCAAATTTCGTGCGTTGTCGACCATGGCAAGCGCCCCAATAAGGGTCTTGTAAAGAGTTTGCCTGCCAAGTTTGACAAATCAGAAGCTGCAATATCATTTGTGCCATAACCAGCACCCCCAGGGGCGAAAGTGCACAAAATTTGGCGTATATGTCAGGTGAGCCATGAAGAGTTTGCGAATGAAGTTTGATGACAATTGAGTAAATAGAAGATGAGATATAGATTTGTGAAGAATAAATGTTTTGGTTTTTCCCATGTCAGTAGGTGGCGCTATGCTGTACATGAGCGATTATGAGTTGGAAAAATAAGTGTCTACAACAGCAACGTACTATCACAAGGTAGTGGTGTGAAGGAAAAGCATTATGGAATTATTTACCAAAAACCCGTTTTGGAGCAATTGCGTCGGCCAAAAACAGCGCCCCCCATGGACGAAAACTCCCAAAATGTGGTGTACATGACAGGGGAGGTAGTAAGAGGGTGGCCGTGAAGTTTGACCAAATTTGAGGAAAGATTAGATTTTTTGCCCAAAAGTAGCGCCCCCAGTGGCGAAAGTGCACAAAATTTGGCGTATATGTCAGGTGAGCTATGAAGAGTTTGCGTATGAAGTTTGATGACAATTGAGTAAATAGAAGATGAGATATAGATTTTTGAAGAATACATTTTTTGGTTTTTCCCATGTCAGTAGGTGGCGCTATGCTGTACATGAGCGATTATGAGTTGGGAAAATAAGTGTCTACAACAGCAACATACTATCACAAGGTAGTGGTGTGAAGGAAAAGCATTATGGAATCATTTACCAAAAACCCGTTTTGGAGCAATTGCGTCGGCCAAAAACAGCGCCCCCCATGGACGAAAATTCCCAAAATGTGGTATACATGACATGGGAGGTAGTAAGAGGGTGGCCGTGAAGTTTGACCAAATTTGAGGAAAGATTGGATTTTTTGCCCAAAAATAGCGCCCCCAGTGGCGAAACATCACAGAAATTGGGTAACATGTCCGAAGCCCAATGAGTGATTTGCGTGTGAAGAATGAGCAGTTTTGAGCAATCAGAAGATTTGTTATGAATTTTTAAGCATGTAAAATTTTGCATCGAAAATTGATTGACGTATAACTTCTGAACGGTTTATCCTACGTGAAACGTATTTAGTAACTTTTGTCAGCCATGTCTGTAGGTGATGTGAATCAATTTTGGTGACATTCCTATGAACGGTCTAGGAGGAGTTGCGCCGTCTTCGTGGCCATGCATTTCGCACAAAAGTGAAATTACCTCACTTCCTGTTGGGCGTGGCTAATGCATTGGCATTACATTTTTGTCCGGCTTAGTGAGATACATATGCGTACCAAATGGCATGCCACTACTACAAACTACACGGCACCCAGGCACCTTAATGCGGGAGGCCAAAAGCACAACGACTTAGGGGGCGCTACAGAGGCCCTGAGCCCCGGCCAAGTTTGGGCTTTTGGTTCTGAGTAGCGGTGGCAATTCTCGGAACTGGTGCCAAATTTGGTGCGTTTTCGCCCATGGCAAGCGCCCCGAAAATGGCCCAACAGCGGAGAAAAATAAAGAAGAAGAAGAAGAAGAAGACGGAAGAATAAATAATAGTGAACTCTTACAAGAACAATAGGGCCTTCGCCCATAGGGCTCGGGCCCTAATAATAGTGAACTCTAACAAGAACAATAGGGCCTTCGCCCATAGGGCTCGGGCCCTAATAATAGTGAACTCTTACAAGAACAATAGGGCCTTCGCCCATTCGGGCTCGGGCCCTAATTAGCAACAAGTCATGTTACTGGTTAGCCTGGCAAGCCAGACTAAATGTGAACATTTATGGCCCTTTTCCACTACCCTTTTTCAGCTCACTTCAGCTCGCTTCAGCTCACTTCAGCCCGACACGGCTCGCGTTTCGACTACCAAAAACCAGCACGACTCAGCTCGTTTCAGCCCTGCTTAGCCCCTAAAACTCGCACCGTTTTGGAGTGGGGCTGAAGCGAGCCAAGCCGTGCCGAGTGAGGCTGGAGGCGTGAGCAGACACTCCCCTGTGCACTGATTGGTGAGGAGGAGTGTCCTCACATGCCCACACACGCCCCGCGAGCGCGCTGGGATCTGTAAACACCGTAAACCCGGAAGGAGAATAATTACGAGAATTTCTGAAGCCTTATGCGCCTCGCCTCATCTATACGCTCTTGCCAGTATCTGTTGGCGTTGTCGGTGACAACAAGCCACAGCACCAAGACCAGCAACACTAACGACTCCATGTCCTCCATGTTTATTGTTTACTATTCGGGTCGTGAGACTACCGCTTAAAAGATCACTGAATCAGTGACATACAGAGCATCGTGGACGAGTTCGCGGAGCGCAAGGCTCGCCGTATGCCCTTCAAATAATGCGCGCAGTAGGCTATTGATGTTTTATTATGAGCCATGTACAGTATGTCGCCTAATGTTTTTTTGTTTCTGAGTTACATGTTCGTTTGAAGGACTTAATGTACTAAATAACATAGTTGCACCCCGTAGTGTTGAAATTGGTAAACACAGTGCATTCAGTGAGGTTTGCACCGCCCTCCTTTTATTTCTGACTCTTCCTGTCACCACTCTGAGCGCTCATTCGTATGCCCTTCAAATAATGTGCGCAGTATAGGCTATTGATGTTTTATTATGAGCCATGTACAGTATCCTAATGTTTTTTGTTTCTGAGTTACATGTTCGTTTGAAGGACTTGATGTACTAAATAACATAGTTGCACCCGGTAGTGTTGAAATTGGTAAACACCGCAGTTGCGGACATTTTGTAACCTAAAATGATGTTATGATAAGCTTTAATAAAGGGCCCGGTCATTTGCCCCGCCCCCGGCCCGGCTCTGACTTGTTCCGCCACTGTCACTGATGTCACTGTTTGCGCTGCTTAACGACATCACGTGACATCCACCCACTTTCGCTAACTCCACCCAATGTGTCCACCCACTCCCAGCCAGCACGGTTCAGCGCGGTTGTAGTCGAAATGCAACTCCAACAGCCCCGCTCAGCTCGACTCAGCTCGACTCGGCACGGCACGGCTCAGCCGCGTTTGTAGTGGAAAAGCGGCATTAGTCTGGCCTCGCTCGTAGACATTTCCGACGGGGGTGGGAGGAACAACCCGCTGTCTTTCAAACTGTCTCTGTGCGTATAGGCCAACACTCTGACCAATCAGCGCAACAGTGACTGTGACGTAGTCAGAGCGACAGAAAGCAGTGGGGGAGACCTTGAAATAAATAATTTTTCAAAATGCGTATTAATTAATAAACAGGTTCTAGATATTAAGAAGTTTGGAGATAATGACCACAAGTTTGGAGTCTGTACCACATACTTAACATACACTTATTTTTTTCAAGTGTTTTTCAAGGGTTTGCTTAAACTGTTTTTGAGAGTTTTTATTTAGTGGTGTTTGGTGAAATAATTTCCCTTAAATTTAAAATAACGGGAAAATAAGAAACAATCAAAAAGTAATGTTTCAAAGCTGTTTATTAATTCTTCGTACTGCACAAACTAGCCCCATCCTTTTGGCTACGAGCGGAGCCAGCTGATAGATCAGACTTTTGCCATAGCCGGTCGGCAAAACAGCGAAAACGTCCTTCTTGAAAAGGAATGAGCGGAGAGCCTCTTCCTGCTCATGTTTCAACAAAAACTCCAAGTCTAATTCTTCTAAAACTGATTCCAAAGCAGAGTCAAACGTGTGCTGTTCACTAGCCGTAGCCATCTTTCCTGTTGTGCTTTCTCCAGCGTCGCGCAGCTTTGTCGTCACTCCTGCAAAAGCCCGCCCAAAGAATCCAAAAAAACCTTGCATTGTGATTGGCGGGCACGATTTGATGCCCGGGGTGTTTTGTTGATATGGTGCGAGGCTAGACCCACTTGCAGGCAAAAAATATTTTTGGCCGCTAGGCGGGTGGGTCTAGTTTACTAGGCTAGTTACTGGTCGCATTTGAAGCAGAATCAGAGTAACAATATTGACCAATAAATCAGACAATGCACAGGCAATTTAGTGAAATCCCTGCAGTTGTGGTCATGACTGGACATGAAACAAAATCCCGAGTCCTCTATATCTGAGAACAAAACAAAACCAAGTAAAAATGCAGTCAATTCCGAGATGAGACTGAGACCTTCAAAAAGTAGTGTTGAGATTGATCTCGAGACCAAGACTGGTCTCAAGTATTACAATCCTAGTGTATACACGGAAACATGAGCAATCAATGAGCTAACACAGAACAGGCGCACACATTAAAAAAGAACTCGACAGACAACATGACAGCAGAGGAAACAGGACTAAAACAGAAACCAAAATGCAAACGTATTGCATTTGTTGCCATGGTGGCACCGATGGGCTTTCAGTTAGCAGCTGGTGCTACAGAGTCGAAAGCCTCATTTTAGACATATGGAGTCTTTTATCAGTAATTTACCAACACATCTGAGGAAAATGTTGTTATTCCCAAAAGATTTGTTTTCTTTTCATTGAAAAAAAACCCCAGGACTTAACAACTACATCTTAGTGAGCTAAGCTAAACTGTTAGCCTCAGTTGGTAACTAGTATATGCTTTGTGTCCATATTTCCCAGTTGCCTAGCAACAGCATGCACAAATTCACGAGTTTTGAACCCAGTATATAGTACATCCACGAAAAAAAAAAAACTCAACAAGGGAGTCTGGAACTGGAAGACTGGAAGGTTATTCTTGTGAAGTCAGGTGACAAGACAACAATAAGGAGATGAGTAGTGAAGCTGGTGTGTGTGTGTGTGTTCATTCTATTGTGGTTAAGGACATTAGAAAATCTTGAAAAGAAAGAAATAGACATGAAGAATGTATGCATTTTGGAAGTGCATTAATTAATGCTAGCAACTGAAATTTTACTTTAGTTTGAATTTACTTGACATTTTGTGACATTTTACTGTTTGGAAATCAAGCTAATGCCCATTAACTCCATCATAAATCTAGAGAAAACTCAAGTAACACATACAGTGTCTTGCAAAAGTATTCATCCCCCGTGGTGTTTGTCCTGTTTTGTTGCATTACAAGCTGGAATTAAAATGGATTTTTGGGGGATTAGCACTATTTGATTTACACAACATGCCTACCACTTTAAATGTGATTTTTTTTTTTTTAAATTCTGACACAAACAATAATTAAGATGAAAAAACAGAAATCTGGAGTGTGCATGGGTATTCACCCCCCAAAAGTCAATACTTTGTAGAACCACTTTTTGCTGCAATTACAGCTGCAAGTCTCTTGGGGTATGTCTCTATTAGCTTAGCACATCTAGCCACTGGGATTTTTGCCCATTCCTCAAGGCAAAACTGCTCCAACTCCTTCAAGTTAGATGAGTTGCGTTGGTGTACAGCAATCAAGTTATGCCACAGAGTCTCAACTGGATTGAGGTCTGGACTTTGATTAAGCCATTCCAAGACATTTAAACGTTTCCCTTTAAACCACTCCAGTGTAGCTTTAACAGTATGTTTAGGGTCATTGTCCTGCTGGAACGTGAACCTTTGTCCGAATACCAAACCTTTGGCTGACTCAAACAGGTTTTCCTCCAGAATTGCCCTGTATTTAGTGCCATCCATCTTTCCTTCAGTCCTGACCAGCTTTCCTGTCCCTGCAGATGAAAAACATCCCCACAGCATGATGCTGCCACCACCATGCTTCACTGTAGGAATGGTGTCTGTAGGTTTGTGTCACACATGGCATTTCCCATGATGGCCAAAAAGATCAATTTTTGTCTCATTTGTCCAGAGAATCTTCTCCCATGTGTTTGGAGAGTCTGCCACATGTTGGGCAAACTCCAAACATGTTTTTTTCTTTTAGTCATGGCTTTTTTCTGGCCACTCTTCCACAAAGTCCCACTCTGTGGAGTATACAGCTTAAAGTAGTCTTATGGACAGATACTCCCATCTCTGCTGTGGATCTTTGCAGCTCCTTCAGTGTTATCTTTGGTGTCTTTGTTGCATCTCTGATTAATGCCCTCCTTTCCTGGTCTGTGAGTTTTGGTGGGCGGCCTTCTCTTGTCAGGTTTGTAGTGGTGCCATATTCTTTCCATTTTGCTATAATGGATTTAATGGTGCTCCCTGGGATATTCAAAGGTGGGATATTTTTTTATAACCCAAGCCTGATCTATACTTCTTCACAACTTTGTCTCTGACCTGTTTGGAGGCTCCTTGGTTTTCATGTTGCTTGCTTAGTAGTGTTGCAGAGTCAGGGTCCTTCCAGAACAGGTTGATTTATACAGACATCATGTGACAGATCATGTGACACTTCGATTGCACATAGGTGGATCTTAATAAACTAATTATGTGACTTATGAAGTGAATTGGTTGGACCAGCTCTTATTTAGGGGTTTCATATGAAAAGGGGCGAATACCTATGCACACTCCAGATTTCTGTTTTTTCATCTTAATTATTGTTTGTGTCACAATTTAAAAAAAAAATTGCACCTTTAAAGTGGTAGGCATGTTGTGTAAATCAAATGGTGCTAACCCTCCAAAAATCCATTTTAATTCCAGCTTGTAATGCAACAAAACAGGACAAACACCAAGGGGGATGAATACTTTTGCAAGACACTGTCGATGTTTCAAGATTAAAAACAGCAATGAATTCTGGCATGATTATCTAAAAAATATACATAAATAATTTCTGCTTTTAGGAGATTTGGGTTCATAAAAGCAGAAATACAGATATGCCAAAGCAAACATTAGCAACCCATACCCTATTATATGCTGCTTATGACTCAAATTAGTTAACAGCTACCTCAGCACCTACTCCTTCTTTTCCCAACACGTCAGAAACGAATCAATCAATAAATAAGTAAAACCTGTGTAAGGGTAAAATATGCTTAAAAGCATTGTACTTTAGTGTTCAGTACTTAGTATTCTCTGGGTTTCTAAATGTCATTTGTCCCTATAGACAGGAATTCTTTTCAACCTGTCTGGCTTTCTGCCTGCTTGGATTTCACGATTAAATTAAGAAGGAGAGACACTGACAGAACCTGAGTCAATTTGTTTCACTTAGCAGAGATAGCCTGGTTGGACCTAGACGGGTAGAGGAGACAGCAGGTCAGTTGTGCGGGAAAAAAAACAAAACAAAACAAAAAAAAACCTTAGAGCATAGAGCTTTCTATTCCTGAGCTTTCAATCTATAGAACACATTAGAGCTGAGTTGATTGTGGTGCTTGGATCCCTAAATATAACGTTGGTACTGTGCATTGTGTTTTCCATTCCAACACCAACACCACCAACAAAAATGTGTCAAACCCACTGGGGCCCCTGGACCCCACTTTGAGCGGGTTTTACAGGTTCTCCATGTCATTCTACTGGTTCTACTCTCCTCATACAAGCAGTGAAATATCCAAATCCAATCCTCTTGACTTCCAATCATCAGCCTGGTGTAGTCAAGAGTTGTTTGTGCTATTCAGACTTTGAAATTTGTTGTGACTGCTTTGCAACACTCTCAGCAGAAGCCCCTAATTCAAAAGGTAGTGTGAAGTAGATCCTCAGCAGGAAAGTGGGAAAGAGAGAAGCATCGCCTGGTGTCTGAGAGGGAGTGTGAGAAAGTGCAAAGGACAAAAGCAGCTATTGATCAGGATGTAAGTTCACTGCTGAATAAGAAGCCGAACACTTCAACATTTGATTCTTGCAAGATGACAGGAGGGAGTTGAATGCAACTATGAATGCAAAATTCAGAACAGTAAAAGGATGTTGTTGTTTTTTTCACATGCAGGCATGAGTGAGGAGTCAGATATAAAGCATACAAGATAAACAAAGACCATGTTCATTAATATGATATCAGGGTCATGGCGATTTAAATTAGGTCACATATTTTGGAATTACAGCCATGGGAAGACACAGCTACGTATAAGGAAGTGATCGTGAGATGGAATCCCAATGATGTTACAGCCATCCGTGCCTGAGAGCCAAAGAAGCAAAATTAGTTCTCTGGGTGAAAGGGAAGTTCTCTCTCTCTCTCTCTCCCTCCTGTCAATCAGAGCAACCTAGCAAATAGTGGGTATCAATGTACTCATAAGAGGGTGGGTAGCACTTTTTCTGAGTGTGTTACGCTGACCTGTGAACAGCAATTCAAAAAGATCCTGTTGGCTGGCGAGGAAGCATCTGTGAGCCCTCATGCTCCTCGGTTAGTTGCTATTTACGAGAACAGTGGAGAGCTGGCTGATGGGTGGGAATTGGCAGATTACCAAATTGGGGAGAAAATGAGGCAAAAAGAAAATTTAAAAAAATATTGTGGGTGAGTACAAACAAAAATAATAAATGCACAAGTGGGATTTAAAAAAATACTCGGGCTCATCTCTAGTTGAGAATAATTGAATGAGTGATGAAGCTACGGTTGAGGAACCGGCAGAGCTAGAATACAACCCCAATTCTAAAAATGTTGGGACACTGTGTAAACTGTAAATAAAAACAGAATGTGAAGATTTGCAATATCATGGAAACCTTATATATCATTGAAAATAGTGCAAAGACAAAATATCAAATGTTGAAACTGAGAAACTTTGTTTTTTTGAAAAATATATGCTCATTTTGAATTTGATGTCAGCAACATATTTCAAAAAAGTTGGGACAGGGGCATGTTTACCACTGTGTTGCATCACCTCTGCTTTTAACAACACTCTGTAAACTTTTGGGAACTAAGGAGACCAATTGCTGTAGTTTTGAAATTGAAATGTTGTCCCATTCTTGCCTGATATACAATTTCAGTTGCTCAACAGTTCAGGGTCTCCTTTGTCAGATTTTGCGCTTCATAATGCGCCAAATGTTTTAAATGGGAGGCAAGTCTGGACTGCAGACAGGCCAGTTTAGCACCTGGACTCTTTTACTACAGAGCCATGCAGTTTTAATATGTGTAGAAAGCGGTTTGGCATTGTCTTGCTGAAAGAAGGAAGGCCTTCCCTGAAAACAATTTTGCCTGGATGGCAGCATATTGCTCTGAAATGTGTATATATATCATTCAGCATTAATGATTCCCAGATGTACAAGCTACCCATGTCATGTGCACTAATGCACCCTCATACCATCACAGATACCGTCTTTTAAACTGTGCACTGATAACAAGCCGGATGGTCCCTCTCCTCTTTAGCCTGGAGGACATGGTGTCCATGATTTCTAAAAAGAATTTCTACTTTTGATTCGTCAGACCTTGGGACAATTTTCCACTTCGCATCAGTCCATCGTAAAAGAGCTCGGGCCCAGAAAAGGTGGCGGTGTTTCTGGATATTGTTTATATATGGTTTTAACTTGCATTTGTGGATGCAGTAATGAACTGTTTTCACAGATGATGGTTTTCTGAAGTGTTCCTGAGCCCATACAGTGATTTCCACGACAGACACGTATCTGCTTTTAATGCAGTGTTGCCTGGGGGCCTGAAGATCACAGACATCCAATGTCAGTTTTCAGCCTTGTCTCTTGCATACAGAGATTTCTCCAGATTCTCTGAATATTTTAATGATATTGTGTACCATAGATGATGTGATCCCCAAATTATTTGCAATTTTATATTGAGGAACGTTATTCTTAAAATATTGCACTGTTTGCCCACGCAGTCTTTTACAGAGTGGTGAATCCCTCCCCATCTTTACTTCTGAGAGACTCCCTTTCTCTGGGATGCTCTTTTTATACCCAATCATGTGAATGACCTGTTGCCAATTAACCAATTTTTTTTTAAGCATTACACAACTTTTTCAGTCTTTTGTTGCCCCTGTCCCAACTTTTTGGAAATGTGTTGCTGACATCACATTCAAAATGAGCATATATTTTTCAAAAAACAATAAAATGTATCAGTTTCAACATTTGATATGTTGTCTTTGTACTATTTTCAATGAAATATAGGGTTTCCATGATTTGCAAATCTTCACGTTCTGTTTTTATTTATGTTGCACACAGTATCCCAACTTTTTTGGAATTGGGGTTGTACACAGTGCTGGCATTTCTATACGTGGATTTTTTTTCAGTGTTTCCTTAATAAAAAGCCCACATCAGTTTTAACTACAGATATGGATAATTAGGAATTTAGAGCGATATGGAATTTTTCAGAGCGATTATTGCTACCATTATTGGATAGTTATTGATTAACTTCATAATTGACTAGCAAAACTTATAATGCAAAAAGCACATACAGATCAATTAAACAGACGGAGCACAAGGGGGAAGATCTAATTAAAAAAAAAGCTAATGGATTCGTGATGTTGCAGGTTTAGCAAACTGGAAAAAAAAAGCATTGCTGGGATGTTAGCAAAAATAAATAGATAAATAGTGGGATGAAAAGTCTAGAGAAGCAAATCCATAGAACTGCTGTTTTGTTTTTTCCTATTTTTATCCCCTGCTGGCCGAAAGGCCCAAAGGGGGATTATGTCGTGGCGATGTCCACCTGTCTATCCGTCCCGGGAAGGGTACTCACCTTCTGAAATCAACTCCTCTCGCAATTTTTGGAGGAATTTCTTTGTTATATGTCGATAATACGCATATCACAATTTTGTTCAATTCAGTCACACTTTACCAGAGTTATGACGTAGTTGCCAGTGGGGGGGATATTGTGCTCTTAGAGCACTCTTGTTAAAGCATAGTGTGTTCAGAGGTGAGTCGCCTGCTCATAATAAGACCAGCCAATAACATGGCTGCCACAAACTACAATACACAGCAAGCACACACTATCATGTTCACAGTCACCATCATTCTGATCACCCACACAATTCACTGTACCAAGCCTTGTACAATGGGACTGCCGTATCTGCTTACTCAGTAACTGTGGTTTCAGTCATCTGAGGGTTAACCCGGACCAAAAATCCATCCATTATCTGTAGCCGCTTATCCTGTTCTACAGGGTCGCAGGCAAGCTGGAGTCTATCCCAGCTGACTATGGGTGGGGTACACCCTGGACAAGTTGCCAGGTCATCACAGGGCTGACACATAGGTGGGGTTTACATTAGATCGTATCAGCGGATCATCAGATTAACGTTTTTAAAACGATTAGCGTGCACACAGCAATGCCAATACACGATTCGCGTGCACACAGCAACGCCAATACACGGATATGCTCGGCTCCGCAGGCATCCTGAGCTCCAAATCACTCCGCCCTGAACAGCGAGTGCCCTCTGGAGGTTGCGCACTCCGGCCCTGCGCAGCTCACAGAGCGCGCGAGTGAAGCGCACGAGCAGTGATTCGGGACTGAGCCGCTGTGTGTGTGATCTCAGTGCATATCGGGTATGCGCGTCACTTACCACTTACAAGTGGAAGGATGGCAAGCCTAAAGACAATCATAACTACACAATGGGCAGTATTTGCATCAGTATTTGCAGTATTTTCATACTTTTATACTCTTTAATGAAAGGTGATACAAGGCGGAAGTCCGCGCCGTTTTTCAGCAGTCGCGTCACATGACCAACGCCAGCGAATCAGGAAGGTGGATGTCACAGTGACGTGGCTGACGACACCAGCTAGAGCTCAGCACAGCGTATCCGCGTATTCTCAATGTTTACACAGCACCGGACCAGACACGATCTGGATTGAATACGTGGACCCTGGCGGATTCCCGTTTCCCGGCGTTTCCAGGCGTTTTAATGTAAACGGACAGTGCATCCGTGAAGAAAACGAGACAGATACGGTCTAATGTAAACTTGGCCATAGAGACACACAACCATTCACACTCACATTCACACCTACGGTCAATTTAGAGCCACCAGTTAACCTAACCTGCATGTCTTTGGACTGTGGGGGAAACCGGAGCACCCGGAGGAAACCCACGCAGACATGGGGAGAACATGCAAACTCCACACAGAAAGGCCCCTGGGCTCGAACCCAGGACCTTCTTGCTGTGAGGTGACAGTGCTAACCACTACACCACTGTGCTGCCCTCGGACCAAAAATATTAAGCAAAATCATCAGAATACTGTTCATTGATTGATTCATTCAAGAGACAGAGAGAGAGAGAGACAGAGAGAGACCACATTCATGACAACAAACAGTTTGTAGGCAGAATGCAAACAAAAACATTCCTTTATTATTATAAACAAGAATGACATAAACGTGAGAATCATGAACATGAAACAGAAACAAAAACGAGAAACAGGAACACTGACTCAACACTTGGCGAAATGTGGTGAAAAGTAGTGACAACAACAAAAGCTAGACAAAGACACAGACAAATACCGGGACTTAAATAGTGTGAGGAAATGGTGCTAAACAAGGTGCTTGTGACTTGATGAAGTGGCTGATGGGAACTGAATCCAGAAGTCCGTCGTGACAATTCATATAGGTTTTATTACAGAAGATTGTCATAATTATTTTATTTTATTATTAGTTCCTATTTTTGATGTTATATTGTATGTAATTTATAAATTAAACTTTATCATTTGTATATATGTCCACAAAAAATAAGCTTTATATATGGTTCGATACTATCTGTGTTAGATTTTGGTCTGATATTGTTCTTGATGTTGCCTTTTTAAATAAAGCTTTTGTGCACTTACATTTGCATAACCTGCTATCTGACCCACTGCTTCTTTTTCTGTAAATTTATCACTCATTGCTGATGAATTAAGGCGTCATGGTAGTGTGGTGGTTAGTGATGTCGCCTCACAGCAAGAAGGTTCTGGGTTTGAGCTCAGAGGCTGATGAGGGTCTTTCTGTGTGGAGTTTCCTCCGGGTGTGCCGGTTTCCCCCGCAGTCCAAAGACATGCAGGTTAGGTTAACTGGTGACTCTAAATTGACTGTAGGTGTGAATGTGAGTGTGAATGGTTGTTTGTCTCAATGTGTCAGCGCTGCGATGATCTGGTGATTTGTCCAGGGTGTACCCCACCTCTCACCCATAGTCAGCTGGGATAGGCTCCAGCTTGCCCGCGATCCTGCACAGGATAAGTGGTTATGGATAATGGATGGCTGAAGAATTACATTTCACTTCTTATATAGAACTGAAATTATGAGAAATTCAGCAATTAGACTAATATAATAAGGAAACATGAATTTTTTTAACGTAGATGACTACATTCTTAATTAAAGTTAATCAGCCTTTGGTTAGTCATTACAAAAAATTCAAATACTCAAGTGGAGATAATATTAAAAGACTCTGCTGACAAGAGATAAAATTCGTCCCATTCATACAAGATACACAGCACTATGATTGGCTTCAAACTTTGTCCTTTTCTCTCTGTCTTACAATATTGACCAACCAGTTAAATAGGGCATTCCAAAAATAAACACACCCACACAGTATGCTTGGCGATTAGAGTTTGCAGTGAAGGACATCTCACATGTTGGACTAAATGGCAGGCCACACAGTGAGCTTCAGGACAAACCAAAATCAGGAAGAAGACATGGGATCACATTCTGGCAAATGAACAAAGCCAGACCAACCACAGCTGGAAAGACGTTAACTGTTATGAAAGATGCAGTGAGTAATGTTTAAAAGTGTTTTCTAGACTGACAGAAATCCTTCAATATTATAGATACCTTAGAAAAACTATCACTCATAATATTACCTTGTAATGCGTTCCTTGATGGTTTTCATTCCACCCTTCTGTTTACTTTTTTATCGGGGGATTTTCTTATTAAATCCATGACTGGGGAGCCATTTGTGTTTCATTGATGTTACATTTACAAATACAATGAGAGGAAATAAGTATTTGGACACTTTCGTATTTGTAATTTAATACACAGTGATGACTTTTTTTTTTTACATATAAATATGAAACAAGAAAATATGTATTCAGAAGCATAACCAAAAGATATGTTTAAAAATTCTTGGGGGATTTCAAGCACAATATTTTGTAAAAAAAAAAAAAAGGAAGTCGAGGTTACAAAAAATGTCTCAATAGAAATGCTGAAAAAAAAAGGTTCTTGTGCAAATCGCATCTGGTGTTATTATAAAAGACACTGCCATTGGCTGAATTAGATACATTAAATACATCCCTGATGGTTCAATATATGCAAATACACTCTCAAACTAATAATAAAGAAGATAGGAGAAAAGTCAGTGGTCACTGGAAAAGATTTGCAGGACAACCTGAAAGCAGCAGGAACAGCACTTAAACAGAGAACAACAAGCAATGAACTGCACTACAATTATCTGAGTTCCTCCAACACAACAAAGGCAAAACTCCTCTGTTAAAAAAAGGAGTGCAGAAATGCGTGTCTAAAAGCATTTAGTGAAATGGGAAGTCTTTTGGAACAATATAATCTGGACAGAAAACTTTAGTTGTTTAGAAATGGCTCCAGGAGACATTCCAGAGTTGTGTATATCTGTGATCCTCTTTCTCAGATCTGCACTGAGCTCCTTGGACTTCCCCATTTTACTGTGTGTTGGTCAATCCAACAAGTGCTGTAAACAAACCCTTTTTATGAAGGCACAGAGAAGCTACCAGCTGTAGTCAATCATGATCACTAACAGAAAGTTAAGAGACCTCGGCCTTGGCAAGATAAGAGACATTGTGGAAGTTTCAGCACCTCTGAATTAATAATCTAAGTGAGCGTATGTAAATTTTTGACCCTGTATGTATAATTTTGACCCTGTGTTGATTTCAGAAAACCCAAAGAAAATTAAAACTTGTGCACCAAATTCTAGTGGTTTTTTTTTAATTAAAGCTGTATGCTGTACATTCTGCCACAGAAAAAGAACAGTTCAATGAAATTACTGAAAGCCCAAATATTGCCATGACATTCGTATCCAAGATGACATTCATGTCACTGTATGTCAACTTCTGACCACAACTGTAGATCCAGGATTTTTTTTTTTGTCTGTTCCCAATGTAACTCAAAAAATACTGAAGAGACTTTGCTGAAATTTGGTGGACAGCTTTAATGTTATCCTAGGTTCAAGTGATTTGATTTTGATGTTGATAAAATGTGGCTTGACGGAGGTATACACTCTACCATGTGCACTTCTAGTTAAGAATGTAGTTATCTACATTATAAAATCTCACAAGTTTCCTTCTTATATTAGTCTAATTGCTGAATTTCTCATAATTTCAGTTCTACATAAGAAATGAAATGTAATTCTTCAGCAATGAGGAATAAATTTACAGAAAAAGAAGCAGTGGGTCAGAGAGCAGGTTAGGCATGTGCAAGTTCACAAAAGCTTTATTTAAAAAGGCAACATTGAAAACAATAGACCAAAATCTAACACGAATGGCATCGAACCATATATAAAGCTTGTGGGGGTTTTTTTTGGACATACATAATCATGATAAAGTTTAATGTATAAATTACATACAATATAACATCAAAAACAGGAACTATTAGTAAAATAGAACAATTATAGCAATATTCTGTAATAAAACTTATATGAATTGTCACGACGGACTTCTGGATTCAGTTCCCATCAGCCACTTCATCAAGTCACAAGCACCTTGTTTAGCACCATTTCCTCACACTATTTAAGTCCCGGTATTTGTCTGTGTCTTTGTCTAGCTTTTGTTGTTAAGAACTAACCAGAACAAACACACAAATCAGATCATCACCCATTCACAATCATCCTCTAACCACTATGGAGATATTAAATGGCAATCCTTTGTGACAATAAGGTGTTGGCTTGCAGCCAGTGAGTGCATTAGTCACAGTATTTCACACTTTCCCACCTAGAATCTCCTCCACAGTGAGTATGTCTGAAATAGGAATGGTAAGAAACATTGAATTATATGGCAGACCATCGTGGCCTTTGCATTGCGCTGTTGGCATCACTGCGGCCAGAGGGAGAGAAAAATCGCATGGGGAAACTCATTAGTGTAGAATTTCTTTCCAGTGGTGGTGTGATTAATCTGGCAATTTACTCGCTCACCCATCCAGCCCCCTGCTGCTCAAGTCAGATTTGATTAGTTTTCCTACTGGGACGTGTCACAATGGCCACCGATCCATTTCAGACAAGAATGGATAAACAAAGTCAGGGAATTTCTAACATAAATCACGCTGTATCCGTCTCTTCTGACCGGCTCTGACCTTTACATCAGTTATGAATGTGTTACAATGTTTTTTGTAAATCTCAGAAGACTGGGACTAAATATCACTACGCAAAAGTACTGCAATGATATTAGTGCAGCACAGTGTACATTTATCATTCCACTCAATGGGCCGGTTGTTCACATGGGTAGAGATGAATATTCGTTTCATTAATTCATGTATTCATCCACTATTATTGTTATTGCTGTTAATATTAGCCTACTATTGCACTGCCATTGCTATCCTTGACTTGCAAGTGATGTCAAAGCAAAATAGAAACCCAGATGTGGGCCATGTTGGTGGAGATACAAATGGGGTCAAGCGACATTCCATACAAAACACAGTCACGCGTGCGCAACTCTCTTTGTTTTTCCACTGCTTTAAAGCCCGGTCCCACTGCACTTACAGATGCAAAGAGGATGTAAAACGTAAAAAAATCTTTGCCATCCGTTGGAAAACGCTATGCATCCATTGTGTACTCATTGCATACGTGCTTCATACACCCTATCCATCGAGCATCCGTCCACTGTGATTTCATCCGCGCAAAAAGTTTTGAGCTGCACAAAACTTTTAGAACGGATGAACTTTCCGCCGTGTACGATGTAAATCCGCGACATATACGAGCAACAAACGTTCTATGTCCATCATCATCCGTTAAACATCTGCTGTATCCTCTCTGCATCCTCTGGGCATCCTCGCAACTCACATCCGCTGCAGCTGAAAACGGAAAGAGGGAGGAAAGATAAGGTACATGAAACGTCTATTCATCGTTAGTAGCACGGAAATAGAAAGGATGTAAGCGTATGCATCTCGTATATAAAGTATTCAAAACGGACAAAGCGTTTATATCTGGGATGTATCTCGTATATTTAGGATGTCTGGAGTATGTCTAGAGTATGTAGAAGGACACCTAGTGGACAATCGATATTTTGTATAAAAAGGGGGAGAAAATCATCTAGTAGTAGAGATGTATCGATGTAGCTGCCAGCACGTCTTTCCGCTTTATGCTGACGGCGTGCGTGCTACATCCCTTTATATCCACGGAGCAGACGCAATTCATACCCCCCGCATGCGCAGTGAACAGTCTGCATCCGATATACATCCGCGCAACATCCCCTTTGTTTCCGTTAGGCGTACGTGATGCATCCCCTTCATCTGCTATGCATCCGCTCTTTCTGCTATGCGTCCGCTTCTCAGTTATCACCGGTAACCCCTTCGGAGCTGTCATCCACTTCCATCCGCTTTCATCCGCTAGGCTTCCTATGAACATGCGTTTAACATCCCCGCTATATACTACCCACGTCCGTTCTTTTCCGTTCTGTTTTCGCAAATTTTCGCCAATTTTGTCCATTTCTGGAGCGGATGAAAACGGATAGAGCCACCCCCGAAATTTTGCTCGTCCGCTGTGTCCTTTTTGCATACGTTTTGTGTCCATCGGCCAGTGGGACCGGGCCTTTAAACATTCTTTTAGCTATGCCATATCTTTGTGCTGTATATGGCTGTGGTCACAACAGTACTTGTGACTGTGGCACGTTCCGATTTTTTAGAATTCCGTCCATGATTCGGAAAGAGGGTGAGGAAACTCTGAGGCTTAGTACAGAGAGGAGACGAGCACGGCTGAACAACACTGGCAGGGCTGATCTAACAGAGGCTAAAACCAAATCAGCTCATGTTTGCAGTAATCATTTTATCTCAGGTGAGATTCAAAAGCTTTCTCTGTCACAGTCCAGTCCAGTCCATCCATGCCTGAGTTTGTGGGACTTCCATGCCGGCTCCGGGACAGGAATTCAGTCCTGCCTTGCTTAAGGCCATTTTCCTGAAGCGGCACTCCCATACCTGCTACCACTCCTCTCCCAGCAGCCAGGGCCTTTTTAAGAACTGTTTGGCGCTACTCCAGTTGCCAGACTGTCTCTTATAGACTTTCCTTGCCTTACTACAGCCCTTTGGTATTGTGTCTTCTTGATTCCCCCTGCCTGAATTCCTTGTTTTTTGTCTAGTTTTCTGTCCAGTTTTTTTGCCCGTTTTACTTGCCTGTTCTTTTGGATTGTGTTTTTGCTTCCTCTGCCTGGATTTCCCTTGTCCCTGTGTTCTTTGTTTTTTGTGAAGATTTTCCTGTCCTGTTTTTGTCCCTGACCGTGCCTACCTGCTCCTGTGTTTTTGACCTCCTGGCTTGTTCTTTGACCATTGATTTTTGCCTGAGCCCTATTGTACCTCTGCCCTCTACTTTATTAAAGAAGTTTTTCTTCGTACACTGCCTGTTTCGAGTCTGCTCTTGGGTCCTCACTTCACCTCAGCTCGCCATTTCTGACATTCTCAATAATATCGTGGAATTTTATTTCGTGTTGCTAGAATTTTGCTATAAAATGAGCGTTCTCTTGTCGTGGTTCACTCAGTCGTTGTTTATAATTTAACACGTGTATTACCATTTCGCTTTTAGGAGCGCCAGCAAAATTATACACTAGAAACAGTCCAGACTGGGCACCTACTCAGAAAATGGGCTATGTTTTGTCCAAGGTCGGACTTGATACCATCGTGCTGCCCTGAGAGATGAGGACCCTGTGTGCTACTTTTAGTTGCCTCACCCAAATGTATCGAAACAAGCTATTTTATTTATAATGAAACACACAAGAATAAAGGCTAAGACTACAGTAACAGTCAAAAGTTTTGGCACACCTTCTAATTCAGTGTTTTTTCTTTACTTTTATTAATTAAAGGACACTTCATGTCTTAAAGTAATGATGGATGTCGTTTCTGTTTCCTTAGTTGAGCGGTTCTTGACATAATATGGATTACTATAGTTGTGGTGTTGAATAGGGCTATTTACTGCATTTTTATTATTTACTGTTTGACCTCAAACACATTAAGAAGGCAAGAAATTGCACTAATTAACTTTTGACAAGGCACACCTTTTAATTGAAATGCATTCCAGGTGACTACCTCATGAAGCTGGTTAAGATGATGCCAATAGTGTGTAAAATGTCATGAAGGTAAACGGTGACTACTTTGAAGAATCTAAAATATGAAACATTTAACACTATTTGTTTACTACATCATTCCATATGTTATGTCATAGTTTTGATGTCTTCAGTATTGTTCTACAATGTAGAAAAAAAAAGTCAAACTAGATTAACAATGGATTAACATGAACACGCACATGGCATGGATAAGACAATTGACAATGGCACTAGACCTCGAGTGCTACATAAGTGTGACTAAAATACTTGTGCTCATTGTGCATAAATGTAGTTCATGTGCCTTGGTGCATGACTGTGGTGAATATGGTGTCAGGTGGAAGATGGGTGCTGCACGTCTACCGGTGTTAACCTGACACTGGGTTTCTGCAAAATAGACATTTAATTTGATTATGCATCTCGCATTTGAGCTTTTTAATTTAGATGAAGTATGCGAGTATTTAGTGAGAGTTATAACTCAGAAACACGCTAATAAAATGTGAAATGAGCCAAACAACATATGAATCCAATAATCCAAAATTAAGCCACACCCTTTTCCCCATCTCACTTTCTGTAATGGTAAACGCAGAATGTTTTGAGTTCATTGATGTGAAATAAAAATCTTTGAATGTATGTTTAACTTAGGTATAAAAATACACAGTATATTTAACATTATATCCCTCATCAAAAAATTCCTGTTCAGGGATTGGCCAAGGATGGCTCACGTGACATAAAACAGTTCCACCACTGATTAAGCAATGTATCTCATGATGTCAAAAATTTAAAACAACAAAAAAAAAGGAAATGGTGAATGTGTCATGGTATATCCTGGATAAACCATGAACTGATGTCACAATTTCAAGCAATACGGCCGACTCGAGTCACAGCTGTGGCTCCGCGAACATTTCTGTGTGTGTAGATCTACGTATCATGATCATGCCTAGCGAGGCAGACGAGAGCATGGTACATTGCACATGTGCAGGTCGAAGGTTGCTCTGACATAAACAACAAACATGGCTGCCTCCAGTGAGTTTATGCCAAGATTCAATCTCAACGCTTTTAGTTTGAATTTTTTGATGAGGGATATAAATCAAATATACCAGGCACAGAGAGGCTGCGCCCCTCACAAAATAGTACGATATCAGTCACCTCAGAGAATCCATAATTTCAACCAGAGCATCTCAGTGCATGGTATATTAAATTATTAGTTAACTATACAGTGGATATAAAAAGTGTACACACCCAGTTAACATTGTAGGTTTTTCTGATATAAAAAAATAAGACTACGATAAATAATTTCAAAACTTTCCCCACCTTTAATGTGACCTATAACCTGTACAATTCAATTGAAAAACAAACAAATCTGTTAGAGGGACAAACATAAAAAATAAAAAAAAATGTACAATAAGCTGTTTGCATAAGTGTGCACACCCTTAAACTAATGCTTTGTTGAAGCACCTTTTGATTTAATTACAGCATTCAGTCTTTTTGGGTCGGAGTCTATCAGCCTGCCACATCTAGACTTGGCAATATTTGCCCACTCTTCCTTGCAAAAGCGCTCCAAATCTGTCTCTTGTGCACAGCCCTCTTCAGGTCACCCCACAGATTTTCAGTTGGATTTAGGTCTGGGCTCTGGCTGGGCCATTCCAAAACTTTTAATTTTCTTCTGGTGAAGCCATTCTTTTGTTGATTTCGATGTATGCTTGGGGTCATTGTCATGCTGAAAGATGAAATTCCTCTTCAGCTTTCTAGCAAACACCTGAAGGTTTTGGGCCAAAATTGACTGGTATTTAGAACTGTTCATAATTTCCTCCACCTTGACTAAATCCCCTGTTCCAGCTGAAGAAAAACAACCCCAAAACATGATGCTGCCACCACCATGCTTCACCGTGGGTATGGTGTTCTTTTGGTGATGCGCAGTGTTGTTTTTGCACCAAACATACCTTTTGGAATTGTGGCCAAAAAGTTCAACCTTGGTTTCATCAGAACATAACACATTTTCCCACATGCTTTTGGGAGAGTTGATGCATTTTTCTGCAAAATTTAGCCGGGCCTGGATGTTTGTCTTTATAAGAAAAGGCTTCCGTCTTGCGACCCTACCTCATAGTCTAGACATATGGAGAATACGGGAGATTGTTGTCACATGTAGTACACAACCAGTACTCACCAGAAATTCCTGCAGCTCCTTCAGTGTTGCTGTAGGCCTCTTGGCAGCCTCCCTGACCAGTTTTCGTCTCGTCTTTTCATCAATTTTGGAGGGACGTCCAGTTCTCAGTAATGTTGTCCCATATTTTCTCCACTTCTTGATGACTGTCTGCACTGTGCTCCACCGTATATCTAATGCCATGGAAATTTTTTTGTACCCTTCTCCTGACTGATACCTTTCAACAATGAGATCCCTTTGACGCTTTGTAAGCTCTCTGTGAACCCTGGCTTTTACTGGAGGATGCAACTGAGTAAATGTCTGAACTTTATTTGGGGTGAATCAGAGTCATTTTAATTGATGGCAGTTGTGTACCCAAAAAGACTGAATGTTGTAATTAAATCAAAAGGTGCTTCAATAAAGTATTAGTTTAAAGGAACAGTCCATCATACTTCCATAATGAAATATGCTCTTATATGACCAGTGACATGAAACAAGTTCAGTTACACAAATTGAAACGTAGCGATTTTCTATGCTATGGAAAGTCCGCACTATAATGACAGGCGTACTAACACCTTCTGCGCGCTTCGGCAGCGCATTGATATCTGAGCTCCGTATCAATGCGCTGTCGAAGCGCGCAGAAGGTGTTAGTACACCTGTCATTATAGTGCGGACTTTCCATAGCATAGAAAATCGCTACGTTTCAATTTGTGTAACTGAACTTGTTTCATGTCACTGGTCATATAAACCTATGTAAACAGGAAAAACGTGGAAGAGTTTGGTCGCATCTAACCACAGCCCCAAAAAATACCATTGGCCATGCTGAGCCTAGCTACATTGCTAACAGGAGTGACAGCGCGTCTGACTGCGTCTGACTGACTGGGAGGTCGCACAAAGCTCGGAGAGGTACGGAGCAGCTCGTCTCAATTCAGATAAGAGCATATTTCATTATGGAAGTACGGTGGACTGTTCCTTTAAGGGTGTGCACACTTATGCAACCAGCTTATTGTACGTTTTTATTTTTATGTTTTTCCTCCCTAACAGATTTGTTTGCTTTTCAATTGAATTGTACAGGTTATAGGTTACATTAAAGGTGGGGAAAGTTTTGAAATAATTTATCATGGTCTCATTTTTTTTTACATCAGAAAAACCGATCATTTTAACGGGGCGTGTACGCTTTTTACATCCACTGTATTTATTTAACATGTCACCACAGAAAGGGAAAAAGGACAAAGGTTTTGACCTAAAAAGAATAAACAGACCTACAACAAAGCATCAAATTGAACACTTTACAAATAACGTTAATGGTGATGATAATTACAAAGTGAGTGATTGTTACAAAGTGACTATTCTAACCAACTTGGAAGAAAGAGGCAGATCTTCTTTTGAAGGTCACCTTAATATAACTTGTTACACCACACATTTCTAGACACACCATATAACAGGAAACATCAACAACACTTTATTGCAAAAAGATTTCTCCTGAGACATACAGATATTTTCTGACAGAATACAAAGGGGACATTCTGATACTGTCACAATGTCTTATAAATGAAGAAGGGACAGTGCTACAGTAATATGTAGTGTGTAAGGAAGAAAACACTATGGGATCTGATCTTATTAGAAAATGTTGGGGTGGTGTAGTGAAGCAGAATTACCACTCCAAAGCTGATTACTTTCCTATAACCACACATCTGGAAGTGTTCCTCTTAAAGAACAACTATTTGCCAACAATTAAACATTTTAATGGGTTAAAGAATGACAAATCGTAATTTTTATCCATGTACAGATATGTTTAATGTTTTTGAATGTTCAAGAGTACTTGTTATTACTTATGTTAACGCAGCTACGAAAAGTCATTCTATCACCTGGGATTTGGCTGGTGTCCATGTCGCCCTCAACCCTACTGAGTTTCCAAGTCCCGGCTAATCAAAAGAATCAACACAACATGACGTGTATGAAACAACATGATCACCACCATGCTTCAACACACTGTCAGGATGGTGCTATGATGAAAATTTTGTTCCTAAATTTTGCTCCTGTTATCACTTACGTTATAATAGCTACAAACAGTTGTTCCCTCTCTGCTTTTAATCTCTGCAGTAGGCCATGAAAAACCGCTAATTTCTCCACCATATCCTCAACTGCTTTTCTTCTGACTGTTACAAAACAGCAACTCACAGAAATCACAAATTTTTAAAATCCAAAAAAAAATCTACTAAAAACTCCAGTATGAATTCCTGTGACATTTAAAATATATCTTAAACAATTCACTGCAATGCAGGAGGGTTAGCAGGCTAGACAATATGTTAATAAAATTTCACAAAATGGGCTTGGTGAGATCAGACATGTTGGTCTCTCAGCTTCTCTGGCTGCAATTGGAGAGTACGTCAGAGCTAAATTGCACTTTGACTGAAAAAAATAAAACTGAAACCATTCCAGTTCGTTCATACACATTTCCCAACACCTATGAAACACTATATCTCACTGTAGGTGAATCATTTACTTATTAGAAAGATATTCCCTCAGTTGATATTTTGATGATGGTGTAGAAAGTGCTGTCACTCCAAACACATCAATCCAAAATCTCCCATAGGAGTTTAAATGGCTTGAGATCTGTGAAATCCCTTTATTGAGGAAAATCAAAGTCATAGTCCATAGCATGGGTCAAATCACAGGCTGGGTCATTATAGGACTTTCCATAAACGTACATGATATTATATCCATCATCAAAGAATTCTCGCTCTGGGATTGGCCAAGGATGGCTCATGTGACATGAAATAGTTCCACCATTAATTAAGCAATGTATCCTGTGACATCAAAAATAAAAAAAAATGGATATGGTGTGAGTCAATCATGGTATATCCTGGATAGACCGTGAACTGACGTCACAATTTCAAGCTATACAGCCCACTCAAGTAATAGCTGTGAGTTAGACCTCTAATATATTTTTTCAGGTTTATTTCTAATTCTCTGAAGTTAACACTTTTAGTTTGGAATTTTTTGATGAGGGATATTAATCAAATACACCATGTACTGAGAGGCACCGGTATTTATCCCCCGCCCAAACGAAGTTTAGCGGGGGATATAGAAACGGGTTCCGGCCAGCCGACCGGCTGTCCATCCGGTCACATTTTCGTTTCCAGGCCATATCTTTAAAACTACTGAAGATATCTTCATTAAACTTTGTATACATATCAAGCAACATGTGAACTGGAGCCTTTTGCTCGTTTGGATTTCTGAAAAAAAAAAAAGTATTTTTCAACCTTTATATAAAAAATAAATTTTGACTTAGTTTCAAAGAGCAATGTTCGTTTCCGGAGCATATATCCAAAACTATTCATGATACGGATTTGAAACTTGGTATACGCGTTAACAAGGTGATGTAAATCTGCCTTTTCATACTAAGAAATTGGAGAAATTTAAATTTTTCATGTTTCCATGGAAACAATTTCAGACTTAGTCTCTCAGTTTAGTCTTAGGGGTAGGTTTTGTTTCCGGAGCAGAACTTGAAAACTATGAGTGGTATGGTCTTGAAAGTTGGTATACGTGTTGATTAAGTGATGTATATGTGCCTTTTGATACGAAGAAATGTGAGAAATTTTAATTTTTAGCTCACCTGGACCAAAGGTCTGCCGGGCTTATGCCATGGGCTGCTGAGGTCAGTGTAAAGAGGTAGAGTTGGTTTCCTGCAGCAGAACTTGAAAAATGTGACAAATAATACCTTGAAACTTGGTATATAGTTGGTATATAGGATTGGGGATATAGATGAGTCTGTCTTCTTGTTATGGATTCTCTTTGGTGACTGGCATAGTACACAAAAAGAGAACTGGCATAGTTCTCTTTGGGGCTGCACCCCTCACAAAACAGTACTATGCCAGTCACCAAAGAGAATCCATCATTTCAACCCCAGCCTCTCAGTGCATGGTATATTTGATTAATATATACAAGGGTGGGCGGCACGGTGGTGTAGTGGTTAGCGCTGTCGCCTCACAGCAAGAAGGTCCGGGTTCGAGCCCCGTGGCCGGCGAGGGCCTTTCTGTGTGGAGTTTGCATGTTCTCCCCGTGTCCGCGTGGGTTTCCTCCGGGTGCTCCGGTTTCCCCCACAGTCCAAAGACATGCAGGTTAGGTTAACTGGTGACTCTAAATTGACTGTAGGTGTGAATGTGAGTGTGAATGGTTGTCTGTGTCTATGTGTCAGCCCTGTGATGACCTGGCGACTTGTCCAGGGTGTACCCCGCCTTTCGCCCATAGTCAGCTGGGATAGGCTCCAGCTTGCCTGCGACCCTGTAGAAGGATAAAGCGGCTAGAGATAATGAGATGAGATGAGATATACAAGGGTCTAAAAACAGAATGGGGAACATGCAAATATTAATGAGCAAACTCAGAAATGCATGATACAATTGACAAGACCTGTAACAAAACAAAGAAACAGCTGGGTATACACAGAGACACAAGCAACTAGAAGGGCATTCAGTACATTAATGGTATTCAGCAGATGCTCTTATCCAGAGTGATATACAACAAATCCAAAGCAGCCTGGGGGTTTGGTGCCTTGCTCAAGGGCACTTCAGCCATTCCTGCTGGTCCAGGGAATCAAACCAGCAACTTTTTGGTCCCAAAGCTGCTTCTCTAACCATTAGGCCATAGCTTCCACCCTGTAGAGTGCATAGCTCTGCCAAGCCACATATTCTGATTTGCATCAAAATGTAATCAATTATTCCTTGACCCATGGCTCACCTTTCCTCAAAATTTCATCAAAATCTGTTCACTACTTTTGAAGTTACATTGAGAATATAGACAAACAAACAAACAATCAAATGGAGACAAGAACATAACCTCCTCCAACAAAGTTGTTGGTGATAATCAATGAGCTAACACAAAACAGTTGCACATACTAGAAAAGAACTCAGATTCGAAAAGCAATTTACAAAATTTTCATCCTCATGAAAGGGACCCCCATGCCCTGCGGATATGGGCGGAGTCATCCTGGAAGACACCACTCCTATGTGTCCTATATGTATAATAATTATGTATGTATGTGTCCTGTATGTATAATAATTCCTGATATTTCACTCTGATGACGTCACTCCGAGTATTTTCCTGCTGACTGGACGCATGTTGTCAAAATGGTGAACCAGTTCAGAATTAAAATTCTTTTGATTAACTTATGCTTTTTTTTGTGGATGTCTCATCTCATTATCTGTAGCCGCTTTATCCTGTTTTACAGGGTCGCAGGCAAGCTGGAGCCTATCCCAGCTGACTACAGGTGAAAGGCGGGGTACACCCTGGACAAGTCGCCAGGTCATCACAGGGCTGACACATAGACACAGACAACCATTCACACTCACATTCACACCTACGCTCAATTTAGAGTCACCAGTTAGCCTAACCTGCATGTCTTTGGACTGTGGGGGAAACCGGAGCACCCAGAGGAAACCCACGCGGACACGGGGAGAACATGCAAACTCCGCACAGAAAGGCCCTCGCCGGCCACGGGGCTCGAACCCGGACCTTCTTGCTGTGAGGCGACAGCACTAACCACTACACCACTGTGCTGCCACAAACAATAATTAAGATGAAAAAACAGAAATCTGGAGTGTGCATAGGTATTTACCCCCCCAAGTCAGTACTTTGTAGAGCCACCTTTTGCTGCAGTGACAGCTGCAAGTCTCTTGGGGTATGTCTCTATTAGCTTAGCACATTTAACCACTGCGATTTTTGCCCATTCCTCAAGGCAAAACTGCTCCAACTCCTTCAAGTTAGATGGGTTGCATTGGTGTACAGCAATCTTCAAATTATGCCACAGATTCTCAATTGGATTGAGGTATGGGCTTTGACTAGGCCATTCCAAGACATTTAAATGTTTCCCTTTAAACCACTCCAGTGTAGCTTTAGCAGCATATTTAGGATCATTGTCCTGCTGGAACATGAGCCTTCATCCCAGTCTCAAACCTCTGGCTGACTCAAACAGATTTTCCTCCAAAATTGCCCTGTATTTAGTGCCATACATATTTCCTTCAGTCCTGACCAGCTTTCCTGTCCCTGCAGATGAAAAACATCCCCACAGCATGATGCTGCCACCACCATGCTTCACTGTAGGAATGATGTTCTTAGAGTGTTGGGTTTGTGCCACACATGGCATTTCCCATGATGACCAAAAAGATCAATTTTAGTCTCATTTGACCAGACATTCTTCTTCCATGTGTTTGGAGAGTCAGCCACATGCTGTTGGGCAAACTCCAAATGTGTTTTCTGAAGCAATGACTTTTTTCTGGCCACTTTTCCATAAAGCCCCATGCATACATGCAGTGTATGGCTTAAAGTGGTCTTACGGACAGATACTCCCATCTCTGCTGTGGATCTTTGCAGCTCCTTCAGTGTTATCTTTGGTGTCTTTTGGCCCTTTTCCACTACCCTTTTTCAGCTCACTTCAGCTCGCTTCAGCTCACTTCAGCCCGAAACAGCTCGCGTTTCGACTATCTAAGAACAGCACGACTCAGCTCACTTCAGCCCTGCTCAGCCCCCAAAACTCGCACGGTTTTGGAGTAGGGCTGAAGCGAGCCAAACCGAGCTGAGTGAGGCTAGGGGCGTGAGGAGACACTCCCCTGTGCACTGATTGGTGAGGAGGAGTGTCCTCACACGCCCACACACGCCCCGCGAGCACGCTGGGATCTGTAAACACCGTAAACCCGGAAGAAGGAGAATTACGAATTACGAGAATTATGAAGCCTTATGCGCCTCGCCTCATCTATACGCTCTTGCCAGTATCTGTTGGCGTTGTCGGTGACAACAAGCCACAGCACCAAGACCAGCAACACTAACGACTCCATGTCCTCCATGTTTATTGTTTACTCTCCGGGTTGTGAGACTACCGCTTAAAAGGTCACTGATGTCACTGTTTGCGCCGCGTAACGACATCACCTGACATCCACCCACTTTCGCTAACTCCACCCAATGTGTCCACCCACTTCCAGCCAGCACGGTTCAGCGCGAATGTAGTCGAAATGCAACGCCAACAGCCCGACTCAGCCCAACTCAGCACGGCACGGCTCAGCCCAACTCAGCCGCGTTGGTAGTGGAAAAGCGGCATTTGTTGCATCTCTGATTAATGTCCTCCTTGCATGGTCTGTGAGTTTTGGTGGGCAGCCTTCTCTTGTCAGGTTTGTAGTGATGCCATATTCTTTCCATTTTGCTATAATGGATTTAATAGTGCTCCATGGGATATTCAAAGTTTGGGATTTTTTTTTTTTTTATCACCCAAGCTTGAGCTATACTTCTCCACAACTTTGTCTCTGACCTGTTTGGAGGCTCCTTGGTTTTCATGTTGCTTGCTTAGTAGTGTTGCAGAGTCAGGGTCCTTCCAGAACAGGTTGATTTATACAGACATCATGTGACAGATCATGTGACACTTTGATTGCACACAGATGGATCTTAATCAACTAATTATGTGACTTATGAAGTGAATTGGTTGGACCAGCTCTTATTTAGGGGTTTCATATCAAAGGGGGTTGAATATATACACACTCCAGATTTCTGTTTTTTAATCTTAATTTTTGTTTGTCACAATAAAACAACAATTTATACCTTTAAAGTGGTAGGCATGTTGTGTAAATCAAATGGTGCTAACTCTCCAAAAATCAATTTTAATTCCAGCTTGTAATGCGACAAAACAAGACAAACACCAAGGGGGATGAATACTTTTCCAAGACACTGTATAGCAGCAAGTTATTTATAATCATACTATCTGTTATCATCTAAATGAGGATGGGTTCCTTGTTGAGTCTGGTTCCTCTCAAGGTTTCTTCCTCGTGTCGTCTGAGGAAGTTTTTTTGTCACTGTCGCCTCAGACTTGCTCATCAGGGACAAATTTATTAGCTCATATGTTTAAAATCTTTATTTTTCTGTAAAGCTGCTTTGTGACAATGTCTAATGTTAAAAGCGCTCTACAAATAAATTGACTTCACTTAATGTTTTCATTTTTCTAGCAATAACACATTCACATGGACTTGTATAGTGGATGATTGACATAATGTAAGATTAATAATACATGCATAAATAAGCATGTTGTTTAACAAAGAAAAACAATTTATCTTTAACATGGGCAACATTTCAGGAAGGAGACATTTAATTAAAATTTATGGAAGGATCAGGACTTTGTTCTCTTGCACAAATTTACATATTTAACAGAAATGCCATCTTGAGAATACTGGGAATATAGTCTCGTGTGTTAATAACATAAATAAGTTGTTCAATGTTTACAGATGTGTTGTGAAGCAAGCACTAAAACAGTGCTACATTTTGCAATTTACTGTTTATCATCTTACATTATTAAAAATAAAGTTCATTCCAAAGCTTGGTTAGAAATCAGACAGAAGTCTACTAATCCACGCTGTATGTTTATATTTTATTATAAATGTATGCAGGGAATTTTGCAGCCAGTATGCAAGGCCTGAAAACAACATTAGCAAAGTGTGGCTGTAAATATAGCACAGCTGCTGTTCTGCAAATGGTTTGTAAAGAGAAAGAGAAGAATAAGTCAGTTCCTGTGGCAGTGTGAGACAGTGCACCTCTGGAGCGAGGGGATCTTCCTGCTGTGATTGCAGAGTGAGACGATTCTGTGGAAAGTGCTTTTTCACCCGGGGATTGTGTTACCAGCAGTGGGTTCGGCCCTTTAGCAAGGATTTTCTACAACTTGTGTGTATGTATATATACTGTATATCTTCCTCAACAGTCTCTTGAGTTTACACAGAATTTTGTGGGCTGGGACACAAGAAAAAAATAAATAAATTGGGCTTATACTTGCTCAGCTGCTAATTACTATTTGTCTGCCCCGAAATAGCTCTATATTTCTTCTGTTTTATGATTTTTCAAGAACATTCATTTGCGATAGACATCCATCTTCACAGGATTTCATTTAATTATATAGGTTATATACATTTACCGACCACTTTATCAGGAAGACCCATACACCTACTGTTTTATGCAGTTATCTAATCAGCCAATCTCTTGGCAGAATGGGCCAAACTGTGATCTCTGTGACTTTCACTGTGGCATGGGTGTTGGTTTGAGACAGATGGACTGGTTTGAGTATTTCAGAAACAGCTGATCTCCTGGGGTTTTCACACACAGCAGTCTCTAGAGTTTACACAGAATGGTGTGAAAAACAACAACAGCAAAAACAGTGAGTGAGCACTGTGATGATCTGACAACTTGTCCAGGATGCACCCTACCTCTCGCCCATAGTCAGCTGGGATAGGCTCCAGTTTGCCAGCAACCCTGCACAGGATAAGCAGTTATGGATAATGGATGGCTGGCTGGATGGATTGAATGAGCGACAGTTCTGTGGGTGGAAACAAACACTCTGTTGATAAGAGAGGTCAGAGGAAAATGGCCAGATTGGTTTGAGCTGCCAGGAAGGATATAGTAACTCATAGCAACTCTTTACAACCGTGGTGAGCAGAAAAGCATCTCAGCATGCAACAGCAGAAGAGCACATTGGGTTCTACTCCTGCAGCCAAGAACAGGAATCTTAGAATCAAGAACAAGTTCCTATTAAAGTGGCCAGTGAGTTTATATGTATGGCAACATATAAAAACAATAATTATCGTTCAATTAACCTTCAATGTGGTACAGTACACTCTCATACACAGCCTTTTTTTTAATTCCCACACTGCTTTATGATGTTATGATGTCTTTTATTCATGCAAGATGTTTTACTGCTTCAAATAGTCCTCATGTCCTGAACAAAAGAAGCAGAATTTATCTCCTACTTCAAATCATTTTCAGTGTAGTGCCTCATATTTACATGCTTGAAGATTTATGTCATTTTTATGGCGTGACATAAAACCTGCTGATCTGGTGGCTCCGAACATATTCCCAATCAGAGACACATGCACAATGAGAGAGAGAGAGAGAGAGAGAGAGAGAGAGTATTTATGGATTTATACGGTAAATATAATTTCTGCTTCTTTATGGATTATTTAGCTCGTGAGGGATTTTATACACTTATACATAGTATATACTGTGTAAAGTATAAATGCACACAATACACACATACAGCACTAGATATTTCTTTTTTTTACACTGCTGTTTGTTTGTCTTGCTTTTCTTTCCATACACAGGCCTTGGACTTCAGATTTTATTGTGTTATTTCACATTATGAGTTTTTTATAACTGTAGTTGATGGAAACTGATTCAATTTTTTTTTTTTTACATTTGATTGTAATCAGCTTCAGTTTTATATTCAATCCAGAGTGATGTCCATCCAGTAATCCAGTAATACAAAATACTATAAGCTCAATGTTTTTTAATTGCAGGATTGATAAAGTCAAGCTGAATGGATAATTCATTGGTTTATCCATTAACTTCACACTTTCACAAATAGGGCTGTATACCAGAACTATGATCTCATCTCATCTCATCTCATTATCTCTAGCCGCTTCATCCTGTCCTACAGGGTCGCAGGCAAGCTGGAGCCTATCCCAGCTGACTACGGGCGAAAGGCGGGGTACACCCTGGACAAGTCGCCAGGCCATCACAGGGCTGACACAGAACTATGATATTCCATAATTAAAAAAAAAAAAAGTCAGAAATAGTTCTAAATTGAACGTTATGATGACATATGTTTGGTTGCCTTCAGATTCGGGCTTGGTGATATGATGACATAATATTGTGATAAATTATATCATGTGTTTCTGAGGTCTCATGGATATTTAACAGTTATGCCACGAAATCGAGTCGTACGTGAGCTGATAGCTGACGAGCCGCGTAGCACTGAGTTGGCTATAAGCCACGTAGGACGAGATTGAGTGAAATAACTGTTTTATTAGATCTGCATTCACTGGATTTTGAAAAAACAGAGCATTTTTATTTTTTTGCAAATTCGATAAATAAAAACTTAATACAAAATATCTGACAAAATCATTTCCGCTAAGAATGTAAACAAACCGGTGAAATGACAGTAGCAATTTGTGAAAAATGCTGTAATAATTCTTGCAAAATAAATAAAGAGCAATTCTGACCATCAAATACTTTCATTCCATATATTTTTGCTTTTTTGTATTTTGGGGGGTTTTCTTCTTTAGGGTTTCTTGGAGGTTGAGAAACCAACTTAAAGGTGCATTACTGCAACCGACTGGGCTGGAGTGTGGAACAGGAGATATTGGTGTGTGTGTGTGTTTTAGCTATTTCTGTTTCTTTTAAATACTTGATAATTTTTGGGGTTTTGTTTTCAAATAGAGTTTTTATTTCGTCCTCGGTTGGTTCAGCAACACGCGTCACCATTTTGTTTTTCTCTTCTCACGGTATCTGAGCTGATATCCTAGTAGTAGAGTAGCCAATCAGAGTGCACGATTGCTCATATCCAGTAAATGTGGATAGAATAAAATGATATATTTTGATTTTCCGGCGGCACGGTGGTGTAGTGGTTAGCGCTGTCACCTCACAGCAAGAAGGTCCGGGTTCGAGCCCCGTGGCCGGCGAGGGCCTTTCTGTGTGGAGTTTGCATGTTCTCCCCGTGTCTGCGTGGGTTTCCTCCGGGTGCTCCGGTTTCCCCCACAGTCCAAAGACATGCAGGTTAGGTTAATTGGTGACTCTAAATTGACCGTAGGTGTGAATGTGAGTGTGAATGGTTGTCTGTGTCTATGTGTCAGCCCTGTGATGACCTGGCGACTTGTCCAGGGTGTACCCCGCCTTTCGCCCGTAGTCAGCTGGGATAGGCTCCAGCTTGCCTGCGACCCTGTAGAACAGGATAAAGCAGCTAGAGATAATGAGATGAGATTTTGATTTTCCACTCACTTTTCACTTTATAAGGAACACCGACAAGAACAAGAATCCGAGGCGTTTCACAGACTCACCAAACCGGCCAAATGAAGACTGGAAAAAGACCAGGTGATTTTTTAAATTTTATTTTATTTTGGGTGAGTCTGCACTCATGATAATCTCAGATTCCAGTTCTTGGCTGATTGGAGTGAGACCCAATGTGGTCTTCTGCTGTTTTAGCCCATCCACCGCAAGATTTAATGTTTTGTGCATCCTGAGATGCTTTTCTGCTCAACACGTTTGTAAAGAGTAATTATATATGTTACTATATCCTTCCTGGATATAGCTCGAACCAATCTGGCCATTTTCGTCTGATCTGTCTCATGATCTCTCTTGCTCTCTCTGGGTTTTTTTTTCCAGATTTTTTCGCACCATTCTGTGTAAACTCTAGAGACTGTTGTGTGTGGAAATCCCAGGAGATCAGCAGTTTCTGAAATACTCAAACTAGTCCACGTGGTTACCAACATCCACACCACAGTTCAAGTCACAGAGATCACATTATTTCTTCATTCCAATGTTTGATGTGAACATTAACTGAAGCTCTTGACTTGTATCTGCTTGAGTTTTTGCATTCTGCTGCTGCCACACGATTGGCTCATTAGATAAGTGCATGAATGTGCAGGTATACAAGTGTTCCTAATGAAGTGGGCAGTGAGTGTATGATATACAGTATATTTTCTGCAATTCCTCTTGGGAGCTACAATTTCTATCTATCTATCTATCTATCTATCTATCTATCTATCTATCTATCTATCTATCCAATGTTTATGTTATTTAAATTCAAAATGTTATTTATTAATATTAATATGTATATTTGTGGACATTACAGTTCTTTTTTTCCCTTTAACACCTCTGTATTGCTGGCAGGTTGTGAACAAACCTCTACACCATGATTCATATCATAGGTTTTAAGAATCAAAGCATGATATTTTTGTCATATTGTTAACCGGGCATCCCTTATAACATGCTATACGACACAACATTTTAAAGACCTGATTTTCCACAGTAATCTCAATAATTCAGTAGAGAAACATAACGAGTACAGAGAAAAGTGTACTACATGATGCAATTCACATCCTACCACTGCTCCATTCTGTGCGATGTATAAAAATGCTGAGCAGACCCAGGTGACCGCTATTTTGGAGCAAGCTGCTAAGGGAAAAGATCTACCATCTTCATCTGAAGTGGCTCTGAAGGATGGTCATTATTGGTGCTCGGATGGCAGTGACTAATCAAGTGACATCAAGATTTAGTTCTATAGGAAAGGCATCTGATTGCTAATTGCAACATTTCAGACAAACCCATTTCTCCACTGTGTACAATGAATCGACATTTAATACCAAATTGCTTAGCCTGTCTACAAAACGCTTTGATCTGCACACAATGTGACATCCTGCCATCAGAACAGTCGGCAGAGATAGACCAGATGTACGCCTAAACTCTCTGTTATTGCAATAAAGCACATCTTTTATAAAGTGACATGGTGTTGATCTTTGCTGAACAATCTCCACACTAAGATTCTGCATTCTAACAGACAGTGGTGCTTGAAAGTTTGTGAACCCTTTAGAATTTTCTATATTTCTGCATAAATATGACCTAAAACATCATCAGATTTTCATACAAGTCCTAAAAGTAGATAAAGAGAACCCAGTTAAACAAATCAGACAAAAATATTATACTTGGTCATTTATTTATTGAGGAAAATGATCCAATATTACATATCTGTGAGTGGCAAAAGTACTGTATGTGAACCTTTGCTTTCAGTATCTGGTGTGACCCCCTTTGTGCAGCAATAACTGCAACTAAAATGTTTCCGGTAACTGTTGATCAGTCCTGCACACCGGCTTGGAGCAATTTTAGCCCATTCCTCCATACAGAACAGCTTCAACTCTGGGATGTTGGTGGGTTTCCTCACATGAACTGCTTGCTTCAGGTCCTTCCACAACATTTCCATTGGATTAAGGTCAGGACTTTGATTTGGCCATTCCAAAACATTAACTTTATTCTTCTTTAACCATTCTTTGGTAGAACGACTTGTGTGCTTAGGGTCATTGTCTTGCTGCATGACCCACCTTCTCTTGAGATTCAGTTCATGGACAGATGTCCTGACATTTTCCTTTAGAATTCGCTGGTATAATTCAGAATTCATTGTTCCATCAATGATGGCAAGCCGTCCTGGCCCAGATGCAGCAAAACAGGCCCAAACCAAACCATGATACTACCACCACCATGTTTCACAGATGGGATAAGGTTCTTATGCTGGAATGGAGCGTTTTCCTTTCTCCAAACATAACGTCTCATTTAAACCAAAAAGTTCTATTTTGGTCTCATCCGTCCACAAAACATTTTTCCAATAGCCTTCTGGCTTGTCCACGTCATCTTTAGCAAACTGCAGATGAGCAATAATGTATTTTTCGGAGAGCAGTGGCTTTCTCTTTGCAACCCTGCCATGCACACCATTGTTGTTCAGTGTTCTCCTGATGGTGGACTCATGAACATTAACATTAGCCAATGTGAGAGAGATCTTCAGTTGCTTAGAAGTTACCCTGGGGTCCTTTGTGACCTCGACGATTATTACATGCCTTGCTCTTGGAGTGATCTTTGTTGGTCGACCACTCCTGGGGAGGGTAACAATGGCCTTGAATTTCCTCCATTTGTACACCATCTGTCTGACTGTGGATTGGTGGAGTCCAAACTCTTTAGAGATGGTTTTGTAACCTTTTCCAGCCTGATGAGCATCAACAACGCTTTTTCTGAGGTCCTCAAAAATCTCCTTTGTTCATGCCAAATGTGTTGTGAAGATCAGACTTTGATCGATCCCTGTTCTTTAAATAAAGCAGGGTGCCCACTCGCACCTGATTGCCATCCCATTGATTGAAAACACCTGACTCTAATTTCACCTTCAAATTAACTGCTAATCCGAGAGGTTCACATACTTTTGCCGCTCACAGATATAATATTGGATCGTTTTCCTCAATAAATAAATGACCAAGTATAATATTCTTGTCTCATTTGTTTAACTGGGTTCTCTTGATCTACTTTCAGGACTTGTGTGAAAATCTGATGATGTTTTAGGTCATATTTTTGCAGAAATATAGAAAATTCTAAAGGGTTCACAAACTTTCAAGCACCACTGAGATGTATCTTTAAGAAATAGGTTTAAACATGAATCCATTTCATGAAGGCAACATAGAGACACAGGCTACATACCAGTCTGAACTCCTTCATTGTGCAAAACAATGACAATTATGGCTAGAAGAGCTCGAATAATAAAGTAAAGTTGAGTTCAGTAATGTGAAACAAGACACAGTAGTCAACAGCATCTGTAACTGCTGTTAACATTTCTAAGCCAAAAAAATTTGAATTATGTTAAATATAAATAGCTGCAGTATCACTTCAAGTATTGGTCAGTTAAGCAGGATCACATGAACATGTGTGCAGTTATACTGAATATCAACCCAGCTGTGATCAGGCTCTAATCAATACAAGTCTGCAGCGTGAGTGCTGTAGCTAATCACAATATCTTGAAATGATCTTCAATATAACTGCAGAATTGAAAGCATGATATTGCTTTTATACAAATTAATATCGATTAAGTGACATTTCAGACACAATATGACCAAATGTTCTGGGTTTTTTTTGCTCCGTTAATGAGAATAGATCCCAAAGAAACTGCACTCGCTTTATAGCATGTCGGCTAGCTAGGTCACATTGATTTGTACTTTTGTGTTAAAGGTTTTTTGGATCTTGGTTGTCACGTTTTCCTAGTCATGTTCATCTGATGAGCTTTCATGTTTGAAGACAAAAGTTATATTCCTGAAAAGTATCACTTCCCATGTCCTTTGGTGATGGTGCCAACACAATTGGAGTGACAGTTTCGAACTAGGAAGTGGAATTATACGTGACGAACACAGACGAGCAGAGTGATACACACAGTGGAATGCTGTTTGACAAATCAAATTAGTAGACCGTAACTAACTGTTGTATAAATTGCATTAATATTGATAAAGATACCTTGTAAGTTGCAGTGCAGCTTGTAACTCACTAAATAAATATTTAACAAGCCGGCAGCCAGATTGTAACCTTTATTATTCTATCCACATTCACTGGATATGAGCACTAGCACGCTCTGATTGGCTACTCTACTACTACCGTAGGCTATCAGCTAATATACAGTGAGTAGAGAAAAACAAAATGGCAAAGCGTGTTGCTGAACCAACAGAGGATGAAATAAAAACTCTACTTGAAAACAAAACCTCAAAAAGTACAAAAAATAAAAGCAACAAAATATGGAATAAAATGTATTTTTTATACAGGTCATGTATTTCGACAAATATCTTTGCAAGTTTATCATCCAAGTATGATAAACATATTGACAGAAAGTGCATACTTTACACTTTCCTATGTGCCCACTGCCAAATAATATTCGATTTTTTTTAATTACCTCAATTAGATGAAACATAAAACTTGTTACGGTACCTTACTCAGTCACACCGGAATCGGAGCACTGAGCGCCCAATTATGCATTCATAAAAGACTATTCGCATAGTAACGGCATGATAATCACTTTCACGCTTTCAGTTTTGACTGGTTTCTCTTTCGTGGTGGGAATGTCCACCGTAAACAGAATAAAATCTGTCAGCCATAGTTTAGGCTACCTGTTTGGAGGTAAAACTTGTTGCGAGATAGCACTGGGATTTGATGCTCAGGAGGCATTTTGGATGATTCAGGACAGCGATTCAATTTCAGGACAGCGATTCAATTCATGATTTAATTCATGATTCTGGACAGTGATTCAATTCAATCTTGAGAACCGCGACACTGATGATGAGCGGTGCCTTTTTGAACTTCGACTCGATCCAGCCTAAGATCAACTCGAGTAAGTGTAAATATTTCTTCTATGTCTCATGAGCATATCAGTTGATAGGCATGCGCTGTAGTGCATAATCTTTATGTGCTTACTGAGTCTATAAAACACGCACCACCACTTGTTTGCTCTCTTTTCTTCTTCATCTTTTTCTGGCACTCGAATGATTTTGGCATGCTCTGATGTTGTTGTCAGTTTCAACAAATCTAAGCAGTATTTTCAGTCATAAGACTTTTTTGTATTCAGCACAAGTTCAGCTACAATAATATTTATGGACTATGCATGTCATAATTGTACTTTTTAAAAAATAACTGATAAATGAAGATGTTGTAAAAAGCAGTTTTAGACCCGTGTTGGAACATGTGAAAAAACATGACCTTACCTATTGTGATGAACTGTTTTGATCACTTGACCTGATGGGATTAAGAGATAGCAGTGGGAGGGGTTTTTACTCTTCTCATTGAATAGAATGGGATGTTTTACTCTTCTCATTGAATACCCCTCCCACTGCTAACCCTTTATCCCAAAACAATAGGACATAAATTTTTTGATGGCTAGTTAACTGTCCAAATCAATGGAGCAGATGCAAGTTTTTGTGCTTGATACAGTCCTAAGACTGAACAGAATCAAATTAACTGACCAAAATGGTCGTCACAATGGGTAAGGTCATGTTTTTTTCACACATTCCAGCACAGTTCTAAAACTGCTTTTTACAACATCTTCATTTATCTGTTTTTTTAAGTATAATCATGACATACATACCCCATAGATATTATTGTAGCTGAACTTGTGTTGAAGACAAAAAAAGTCGTATGACTTTGAAAGTACTTCTTAGGTTTGTTGAAACTGACAGCAACATCAGAGCATGCCAAAATCATTAGTGCCAGAAAATAGCCTCAGACCCCAGAGGGTTAAATTGATTCTAATAAGTAAATGTGCTTTTGAAAGTTATTGAACAATACTTCAATTGAGATAATCATGAAAGTCATGGTATTAACGCAAAACTCACAGAAATTCCAATCTGTCTCTTCAGACTGAGGCTACATTCAGTTCTGTAGCACTGTGTCACATTAAAACCTCATTCAAATTTCATTAAAGCATTTCAGTCCAGACCAACCATATCTGAGAAGCAAATAAAAATGCGCTCTTAGTCTTTCTGCTGTACCTCGTGCACAAAGTGTCTGACTCTTTATGACTAACCAAAACCCAAAAGCTTTAACATACACAAAGCGAGCATTGTTCCATATCTATTCCTTCCAAGCGGTTGGCTAGATACGTAACATACAACTGATGGATCTAAGAGCCTAAGAGCATTCAATGTCACTTATAGTGCACTCAATAAAACCTCAAAGAAACCCAGAGACATGAAACTTCAGTTCAAATCCACTCTACCTTGTGCATAGAGCTGGAGATGATAGCAGGGAGAGGTGAGTAATATCAGAGATACATTACACTTGTATACAGCTATACAGAATGTAGGGATTGTCATGCGGAGTGGGTGAGGAGGTGAGGAGTGAAAGTGCACTGAGCAGATCGAGCAGACTGTGCAAATCAAAGTGTTTTCTTGTGACACTGGTGACAAAGTTGGAGAGACCTGAAATTGTTGGGTGCTGGAACTACAGGTACTGGAACAGACTGACAGTGAAAACTTTACTATTCCTGGAAATATCCTGTTAGGCAAAAAAGAAAATCTCACCTGCATGGGAAGTGGAGTTTCTATACGTTTCTAGAATACAGTTTTAATAAGGTTTTTTTTTTGTTTGTTAATTTTACATCCCCTGTAAATGTGTTTAATGCGCCGATCTTTGAAGATATTCCTGTAACTAAACGGATATCATTAGATACCAAACATTTTCTTGTAACATCAACAGTTTCCATATCATGAATTTTTCATGAGGGATGCACAGGACATTTTTTTTCCCCTTCTTATTCCTAGTCATAAAGGAATTCTGAGCAATCTCGTCTGCTACTGCTACTTTCACTCAGGGTTAAAGTCTGTTTGGTTTTATTTCCCAAAATATGACCAAAAGAAAGCAGTTACTGAAGATGAAGATGACACATTGTACAGCGTGAGCTCCCAGTATATTTCACTTGTTAACAAATGTGGCCTTTCTATGTCTTGCAAGCGAAACAAAATTAGAGCTATAGTAGTCTCACAAAGTCTGATATATTTTCCATCCATCTGTAGCCGCTTATCCTGTTCTACAGGGTTGCAGGCAAGCTGGAGCCTATCCCAGCTGACTATGAGTGAGAGGTGGGGTACACCCTGGATAAGTCGCCAGGTTATCGCAGGGCTGACACTGAGACAAACAACCAATTAGCCTAACCTGCATGTCTTTGGGGGAAACTGGAGCACCCAGAGGAAACCCACGCAGACAAGGGGAGAACATGCAAACTCCACACAGAAAGGCCCTCGCCGGCCATGGGGCTCGAACCCAGGACCTTCTTGCTGTGAGGCGACAGCGCTAACCACTACACCACCATGCCACCCCGATATGTTTTATTATTTATAAATGCAACCAATAAATGCCTACTTTCACAGAAAGAGGCCGTTTGAGAGAAATGGCAAACGGCCCACCAACGACCTTTTTTCTGCAGCTTTTTGGGCAAACACATGAGACTAACTTGTTCAATCATCACTGACTGCTTTCTACTAAACTGCATAACTTTTAAGGACAGGATTCCTTGAAGTTCTTGATTCCAGTGACTACAGTATCAGTGAAAAGTTTGGACACACCTTCTAATTCAATGTTATTTCTTTATTTTTTATTAATTAAAAGTCACTTCATGTCTTAAAGTAATGATGGATGTCATTTCTGTTTCCTTAGTTGAGCGGTTCTTGACAATATGGATTACTACAGTTGTGGAACAGGGCTATTTACTGCATTTTTATTATTTACTATTTACTGTTTGATGGTCTTAAATGCATTATGAAGACAAGCCATTGCACTAATTAACTTTTGATGAAGCACACCTGTTCACTGAAAAGCATTCCAGGTGACTACGTCATGAAGCTGGTTAAGTTTTAGTTTAAAACACATCACTTTTGCTACGTTTACGCCTGGCAACCACACTATTCTGGAGCTTTCGAGCCCCTAAATCAGAGACTTTTGGAAATGCTGTTGGCCACATTTTAGTTTGAAAACTCCGGGTAGCGTTTTAGTGTAGACGAGTGAAAACGGAGACGTTTGGAAATGATAATGCAGACACCCACATTCGCTTCCTGATTGGCTCTTATCAGTCACGACATCTCCTTTGCTGATTTGTCACACTCCTATCATGTGACTCTTTCCCAGAAGAAAACAAACAGCATCAGCTGTTTATACCGGCACACGCATGCCCAGTGTATGTGAAGGGTCATGTGATATGTTTTCACGTGTTAGTATGGATGGAGATTCTTTCTGATACGGAGCTAAAAAACTCATCTGGATGGAGATCATTTTCGCTGTAAAACTAACTAACTAACTGTAAAACTGTGGCTGTAGCTTTAGCCTACTTAGCAGTCCACTCCTTAATGGATTCATGAATGAAAGAATGACGAGGCTATAGAAATAAACTTAGTCAGATGTTTGTAAAATTAGCTTACTTATACAACCCCAATTCCAAAAAAGTTGGGACACTGTATAAACTGTATATGAAAACAGAATGCGATAATTTGCAAATCACAGAAACCTTATGTTTCATTGAAAATAGTACAAAGACAACATATCAAATGTTGAAACTGAGAAATTGTATTATTTTTGAAAAATATATGCTCATTTTGAATTTGATGTCAGCAACACATTTCAGAAAAGTTGGGACAGGGGCATGTTTACCACTGTGTTGCATCACATCTACTTTTAACAACATTCTGTAAACGTTTGGGAATTAAGGAGACTGATTGCTGTAGGTTTGAAAGAGAAATGTTGTCCCATTCTGGCCTGATATACAGTTTCAGTTGCTCAACAGTTCAGGGTTTCCTTTGTCATAGTTTGTGCTTCTGAATGCGCCAAATGTTTTAAATGGGAGACAGGTCTGGACTGCAGGCAGGCCAGTTTAGCGCCCAGACTCTTTTACTACGGAGTCCAACTTTTTTGGAATTGGGGTTGTAAATCCTTCTTTACACACCCGTCATCCACAGACAGACAGAAGCAGGTAGTCAATGTTTTCACTCATTTAATGCAGTGTTTAAGCAATACAAATTTTGATGTTTGTTACTTTCATCACTTTGGATGAATATTTATTTATTTATTGCATTGGTACAGCTCTAGTAGCGTTATTTTTCTACCATGCCAAGTACTGTATCAAACTCAAACTTTTGATACTAAACCCATCCTAATACACACTCTGAAACATCCTCGTGTGATTATCAGAAATACAGGCACTCTTGGAACTAACTGCTTTATAATATTGTGTTTGTAACAATCCCCATTTTCCCACAGCATTATCAAGCACTGAACCCTGAGGGGTAAAAAAAAAAAGTAGAAACTTGACTAAGTAAATTAATTATACAGTCATTTAGAAATACTTGTTTAGATTTATAATTATTCTCTTCTAGCATTCCTTCACAAATGTTATCTTCACTTCCTATAATAACATGCATTTACCATAACTTTGAGAAGCCTTGGCTAAGTTGCTGAGAACAATTTCACTGCCAGTTCCATCTATACATAAAACAGTGCTCCTGAAAATATGTGCACAATAAATACATTCACTGTACAGAGTCTTTTAGTCAACAACAGAAAAGCAGGAAGTTCAAGCTCAACACGTCCCACTAAAGGAGTTGCGTAATGACCGTCAGCTCCATGTGAGGGAGTTGGAGGAGAAATTCTCTTGGCAATTCATTTTATGTAAACACATCTCTGCATTTTCTCTTCAGTGTTAAAGAGCACCGATGAGGCCAGAAATGGGAATACAACTTTTTGCTAACTTTTTCAATATCTCAGATCAGAGCCACTAATCTAAACTGAAACGAATTCCAGTAAAAGCTGAATAGACCCAATTTACATGATGTCACACATACATTACCACCAGGTCAAAATGTCAACACTGCCATTTTGGATGTAAAACAAACCATCAAGGACCCGGTTAGTATAGCTGAAATTCAAAATGAAAAACGTTTGTTCTGCATTTGGATGTATAAATAATCAAGCAAAAAATCCCCAGCTGTCATTTTATAGATTTCCTAAAGACCCTGGAATAAATGGATATCGGCTGTTAAATGTGTCATATCAGAGGCTGATAACAGTACACGGAACGCTTGGTATAGTAGAATTTGCAGCACACACTTTATATCTAGTAAGTGTTCAATCTCTGTCATATTAAATACCAGTGTTTGTTGTGATAAAGTCAGAGACCCAAAGTATACACAGATCTACCGGTACAGTGGTGCTTGAAAGTTTGTGAACCCTTTAGAATTTTCTATATTTCTGCATAAATATGACCTAAAACATGATCAGATTTTCACACAAGTCCTAAAAGTAGATCAAGAGAAACCAGTTAAACAAATCAGACAAAAATATTATACTTGGTCATTTATTTATTGAGGAAAATGAAATTGATTAACATGGTCCAATCCCACAGAAGAGCTACTGTCGCACAAACTGTTGAAAAAGTTGACATGACACCTTTCTGTTTCAACTTTTTCAGCAGTTTTGTTTGTTCAATTATATGTTTTTTAGCTGCATTCTTCAGAAGAAAAAAAAAAACCTATCAACCAAGAAATCACAGACTTCTATTAAGGTGATCGACAGCTTGTGATGTCAACCAATCAAAGCACAAAGAGCTGTATAACAAATGGGACAGCAGTTACAAAAACATGCCTAAAGGAAACCAAAACTGCCAATGGTGATATAGAACAAAATTGACAAGCAATTCTTTATTGGAAAAGCAAATGAAACATTACAGGTTCAGGCAAATTGAGCTCCAAGTGTAATTCAATAGTGCACTTGTAGCACTTCATACTCATCGATTATACATTTTGAACTCCTGTATGAAGTGGTGTTTTTGCCTTTTATTAAGATTTTCATGTACCCAGTATTGGAATCTTTTCTTTCTCATTTGTGTAGAAGGAGGATTCATTGACTGCTCAAGCATGTGGACTCCATTTTCTGTTTTTATGCCTCTGCCACAGAGTGGCGGAGGCATATATGTTTTCGGGTTGTCCATCTGACAGAGATTCTCATTAGCGCAATATCTCAAGGATGGATGGTTGAATGTTTGTATGAGTTATATAATCCAAACAGGGTTAAAGTCACAGCAAGGTGAAATGTCTGAAATACAGTAGTTCTTCTCCAGTAGCTTCTTTCATGTTTGCAATATATTTTAAGGCTAGTTCTGGAATAAAAATGAGTAACAAAAAACACTAGACTTGGTAGAAGAGGCATCCTCGTTGATACTATTGGTGTTGAGTTTTTTGCAACCTTTCTTGGGCGGCACAGTGGTGTAGTGGTTAGCACTGTCGCCTCACAGCAATAAGGTTCTGGGTTCAAGCCCAGTGGCCAACGGGGGTCTTTCTGTGTGGAATTTGCATGTTCTCCCCGTGTCTGCATGGGTTTCCTCTGAGTGCTCTGGTTTCCCCCACAGACCAAAGACATGTGGGGGGATAACATGGCCATGGCCTAAGTGCCCTTGAGCAAAGGCACTTAACCCCCAACTGCTCCCTGGGTGCTGTAGCATAGCTGCCCACTGCTCTGGGTATGTGTGTGTGCTCATTGCTCACTTGTGTGTGCATGTGTGTGTTCACTGCTTCAGATGGGCTAAATGCAGAGGAGACATTTCACTGTACTTAAGTCCGTGCTTGTGTGACAAATAAAGGCTTCTTCTTCTTTTCTTGTGATAACTTCAGTGTTTAGTCATAAAGCAGCTCAAAGATGTAGTGCTTCGTCTTGCCATACCTTTAGTGGACCCAGCCAGAAAGGCTGGGTCCACTAAAGGTATGGCAAGGCGAAACACTACAACTCAAATAGCCACTCTTTATAACCACGATGAGCAGAAAAGCAGCTCAGAGTGAAAAGCATGTGAAACCTTGATGCAGATCAGCTCCAACAGCAGAAGCACATTGAGTCCTACTCTTGTTAGTCAGGAACAGGAATCTGATGCACATACTCACTGAAACTGGACCAGTGAAGACTGGAAAAATATTACCTGGTCTTTTTCTAATCTTCACCTGTCCAGTTAACACAAATCTGACTGCGAGCCAAGAATTCTGGCCATCAGAACTTCATATATAACATTTATTTATGTGTTTTTTGTTAAAGCATGAGGCACTTGTAGTATTTGCTTAGCTGTCTTCATTCAACGGACATCTACAGCACCACATTGCATTATTACAGGCATTTAGCAGATGTTCTTATCCAGAGTAACATATACCATACCCAGAGCAGCCTGGGGAGCTTAGGTGCCTTGCTCAAGGGCACTTCACCCATTCCTGCTGGTCTAGGGAATCGAACCAGCAACCTTTTGGGCCCAAAGCTACTTCTCTAACCATTAGGTCATGGCTTACCCACAATAATCGAGCTGTTTAGTTTGCCATGAAAGAATGTAGATTCTGTTGAGTTCTTTATTTCTCAGAAGACTGATCCCCACACTGCTGGATAGAAATGATAAAATTATTAAAAACCTGATTTTATTCAGCACAAATGTGGTGCTTTTATACAAAAACCAATGGGCATGTGCAGTACAAAGTTTACTTGCCCTTAAGACAAAATGACAATCATTTTGCACCCGCAGTATCAGTATAAAAGTTTGAATCCTTGAGAAAGTTTTTACATTTTCTCAGTTCGAACACCCTGCCCAGTCGCTTGGCTAGTCTTCTTCCCATCTCTGTTGAAAATCTGCCAGATGTCTTAAATTGCATTTCTCGGCTTTGAAAAGTAAAAGTACTGCTTGGTTAGGTCTTGTTGCAGGACACAGCCATATCATCTTTATAATATTGTTGAAAGAAATTGAAAATGGTAAACATTTGGAAGGTAAATTGTAAAACACATACACATTTTTCATTCATGCAATCTTTTGCACTTAACTGCAAATAGCATGTCATACATAAACAACATGATGACAATGATGGAAAATATTCGCCGTACAGTACCTGAGTTTATTCATGTTACTTGTAACCATACAACATCTAATTTTAATTACACAGTTTTCAATATATTCTGAACAAAGCAGCATGATGAAACAAAAATCGCAGCTGAAAAGTTAATTAGATAAAAATAAAACAAAACAAAAAAAGAACCCCACTAAGTATCACACTTGGCTGGAAACTGACTGGGCTAAAATGCAGTGTGTATATACAGTATATATAAATATATATAAATATATACTGTATACGGCGGCACGGTGGTGTAGTGGTTAGCGCTGTCGCCTCACAGCAAGAAGGTCCTGGGTTCGAGCCCCGGGGCTGGCGAGGGCCTTTCTGTGTGGAGTTTGCATGTTCTCCCCGTGTCCGCGTGGGTTTCCTCCGGGTGCTCCGGTTTCTCCCACAGTCCAAAGACATGCAGGTTAGGTTAACTGGTGACTCTAAATTGACCGTAGGTGTGAATGTGAGTGTGAATGGTTGTCTGTGTCTATGTGTCAGCCCTGTGATGACCTGGCGACTTGTCCAGGGTGTACCCCGCCTTTCGCCCGTAGTCAGCTGGGATAGGCTCCAGCTTGCCTGCGACCCTGTAGAAGGATAAAGCGGCTAGAGATAATGAATGAATGAATGAATGAATATATACTGTATACGTGGACACGAGTGTTTTACTGGGAAATTCGCCACTTGTATTTTTCATACAAGCTCCATGTGAGACATGGAGAACCAAAACCGTGACATAAATCTCTCTATGTCACTCATGATGAAATCGATAAATTGTTTTGATAAATTTGGGTACTTTTTGTTTCTGAATGTGTCTATATAATAAAAAGAACATCACACGTTGGCTTGATGATATAAAATTCATCTTCTTGTGTTGAAAAACTCGCATTTTTCATATGAAATACATCACAGATCTGAGTGACATAATTCCCGACATTTCACTCCAATGACGTCACTCCCAGTGTTTTCCCACTGACTGGATGCACGTTGTCAAAATGGCGAACCGGTTTGAAATTAAAATTCTTTTGATTAACTTGCATATTTTTTGTGGATGTGTCCATAGAACACAGTGGTGTGAAGATATGAAGTTTAACTTTTTGTGTGGGCGGCACGGTGGTGTAGTGGTTAGTGCTGTCGCCTCACAGCAAGAAGGTCCGGGTTCGAGCCCTGTGGCCGGCGAGGGCCTTTCTGTGCGGAGTTTACATGTTGTCCGCGTGGGTTTCCTCCGGGTGCTCCGGTTTCCCCCACAGTCCAAAGACATGCAGGTTAGGTTAACTGGTGACTCTAAAGTGACTGTAGGTGTGAATGTGTCTCTGTGTCAGCCCTGTGATGGCCTGGTGACTTGTCCAGGGTGTACCCCGCCTTTCGCCCGTAGTCAGCTGGGATAGGCTGTAGAACAGGATAAAGCGGCTACAGATAATGAGATGAACTTCTTGTGTTGAAAATATTTTCACTTGTTTGCTTTGCTTAATTGTGAATATGTTCACCACTTGAAGATAAACTTCATATCTTTGCACAACTGTATCATATCCTCTATATAATAATGGTATACTGTATTTACTGTTGAATGCCGGGTCTGTTGGTTGGCAAACTGCTCATGGTCTCCGGAGCGACATTTCTCTCTAATTATCTTTAGCTTAGTAGAGAAATCATGGAGTCAGCTGTTTATTTTTGGAGGGTGAGTTAATGGTCTTCATTTCTTCTGTGTTAAAGGCCATGGACAGATTTCTGACAGATTTATACGGTAGATCTGGATATGCTGTGCTTGCTACATTTCATATGTATACTGTATATAGGCTGCCAGGAAGAACTGCTGCTACAGTAAGTACTGTATGATATCCACCTCGTGTGCTTTTTACACTTTCGTGTGCATGACTTTCTGACCCTGACCTTAACTATTTTTAAGTTTTTATAGAACTTATTTATTTGCATTGAATTGTAAATAAAATAAATAGCCTGTACATGAAACCTGCTTATTCCAGGCACCCGAGCTGCTGATTCATCCCGCTAACATGGTATAGAGCTTTTACACAAACTTGATGTTGAGTATGTGGGTGTGTGTGGGTGCATGAATAAGATCTTCTGTGAATAAACTTTGTAGCTTTTGTTGCTGTAGCAGGCTAATTACAGTGTCTGCATTTTACTATATACTGTATAACAATAGCAAAGTCTTTGAGATTGTCTGAAGCATATATTAACTGCACTGATATAGAGAGTCTGCTTTTAAATACACCATATATTGCAGTGTCACATTTACATGACTCTGAACAACTACTAGGCAGACGGTTTCTTCTCAACATTAGCTCTTGACGAGTTTCTACTACACACAGTAAAACGTCTCATTATCCAGAAAGTATACTTCAGAAAGTACACAGACAATATCCGTATTTAACACAATATCTTGACAGTTTAAAACCAGACATCTGGGTTGTTGTTCAGCAATGGTGGAATGAAATCATTATAATCTTCATTCTCTCTGCAGAATCCTTCCAAATCTACAGGAAATCATTAAAGAAGCAAGTTTTTTTAACTATGTTTGCCAGTGATCTCAGGTCCAGTACCAAAAGGTTAAGGTTCATGATGTATAGTTTTTAGTCAATGTTCAAGATTGGTACCAGTAGGAACTAATGCCATTTGGGGGCGCAGCTAGCAACAATGTTCTTTACTGGTTATTTACCTGTACATACTGCATGTGTACTGTGTCACAATTCATGAATCTCATACAGAGATGAACCCTAAAAACAGAACACAGAATAAAAATATAATAATAAAAAATCACCACATACACACATTTCATTTCTTGTTTCAGAAAAAAAAAACCTTTTATTATGCAAATGCGGAACAAAGAAAAAGAGATACATTAATTTTCTGATCATATATGTTGCCAAGGGGCGGCACGGTGGTGTAGTGGTTAGTGCTGTCGCCTCACAGCAAGAAGGTCCGGGTTCGAGCCCCGTGGCCGGCGAGGGCCTTTCTGTGCGGAGTTTGCATGTTGTCCGCGTGGGTTTCCTCCGGGTGCTCCGGTTTCCCCCACAGTCCAAAGACATGCAGGTTAGGTTAACTGGTGACTCTAAATTGACCGTAGGTGTGAATGTGAGTGTGAATGGTTGTCTGTGTCTATGTGTCAGCCCTGTGATGACCTGGCGACTTGTCCAGGGTGTACCCTGCCTTTTGCCCGTAGTCAGCTGGGATAGGCTCCAGCTTGCCTGCGACCCTGTAGAACAGGATAAAGCGGCTAGAGATAATGAGATGAGATATGTTGCCAAGGTTTTGACATTCTTAACATTTAAATGGGCAGCATGGTGATGTAGTGGTTAGCCCTGTCGCCTCACAGCAACAAGGTTCTGGGTTTGAGCCCAGTAGCTGACGGGGGCCTTTCTGTGTGGAGTTTGCATGTTCTCCCTGTGTCTGCATACATGCAGGTTAGGTTAATTGGTGGCTCTAAATTGACCATAAATGTGAATGGTTGTGTGTCTCCATGTGTCAGCCCTGTGATGATCTGGTGACTTGTCCAGGGTGTACCCCACCTCTTGCCCATAGTCAGCTGGGATAGGCTCCAGCTTGGCCGCAACCCTGCACAGGACAAGCGGTTATGGATGGAACATTTAAATGCTCATTTCCCTCCTTTATCTTTATTCCATATTTATTAGATAGATACACAAATATCTAGTATTCTTCAGTATATGTGATATTAGGGCTGCAACGATTAGTCGTCAGCGTGGACGATGTCGACTATAAAATTTCGTCAACGAGAAATTTCATTGTCGACGCGTCGTATTATTTAAGCGGCCGCATTCAACCGTCTATGATAAGAACACATGCAAGAAACTGCAATGCACCGCCGGTAGTGGTGGGGTAGTAGCGGCTTTCCGTCCTAAGTCATTAGTGTTGCTTACTTCACGCAGCTAACACAGAGATGAGCAATGGCAGAGGCTCCGGCTGCGTGTGAACAGAATGTCAAAAACTTGAGGCCACGACTGTCTAAAGTCTGGGAGTTTTTTAAAGACAATAAAAACAAAGTCCAGTGCACTGTCTGCAATGGAGAGTTGGCCTTCCACGGCAGTACAACAGCGATGCACGAGCATATTAAGCGAAAAGTTCCAGGACTGTTGTCCAAAGCTACAGACGAGTAAGTTAATTGGCAGCTTTTGGTTTACTTTTTGGTAAACGCATCTTTCAGCATAGAGTGTCAAAGTATTTGTAAGCCTTTTCATTAAAGATATTGTAGAACAATGAGCGTGCTTACACGCAGGGACTACTCCGGTTATAAACGAAATTGGTTTAGCGCGAGTCATTCTGATTGACATCAAATTTGGCGCAAACCGAACATCACCACTCCTCCGTTTACAACCAGACTTCTCCATATATGTCTCATCTCAATATTGTAAGCTAAATTTAAACTGTCTCCTTGCCTACTAATGTTAACGTTAGCATCAGCTCTGCATGTATGATGAGAGATAAGTAGGTAGATGGACTGTAGTAGATAAATAAGCATTAACATAAATAACTAAATTATCAATATTTTTTTCTGTTCGTTTTACCACTTTAGAAGTTTAAAGCAAAGGCGTGTGGATAACTTTGTTCTACGGAGAGGCATTTGCACCCCCGAAATGGCCGGAATTCTCACTAACAGCGTTCTAAACATGCTGGTCTACGACATGAGGCCAATATCAATGGTGGAAGGCAAGGCTTTCAAGGAAATGATTCATACATTCAATCCTGACTATGTGTTGCCTTCAAGAACACATTTTACCAAGCTCATGGAGGAAAAGTATGAAACCGTTCTCAATCATGTTAAAGATGCTCTCAAATCAGCAAGTGGCAAGATTGCCCTGACAGCTGATGCCTGGACCAGTCTCGCCACCGAAGCATACCCGGGTATTACTTGCCACTATTTAAGTGATGATTGGGTATTCAAAAACTACTGTCTGACAACAATGCCACTTGAGGAACGACACACAGGTGAAAACCTCGCAGAGTGGATTGAGGAGGCTTTGGAAAAGTTTGGACTCTCTCCCTCCAAGATTGTAGGGATTGTCCATGACAATGCCCGCAATATTGTGCTAGCTGCGAATATTTTGCATGAACGGCATGGGTGGCTGTCAGTTCGTTGTGCAGGCCACACCTTACAGCTGGTGGTCAACCATGCTCTGAAGCAAACACAGATCAGTAATGCACTTGGAGCAGCGAGGGCTCTTGTGGAGCACTTTAAAAAAAAGTGAATTGGCTTCAACCAAGCTTAAGCAAAAACAAAATCAGATGGGGACTCCAAACCACCATCTCATCCAGGACATCTCCACTAGGTGGAACAGCACCTATTACATGATCACCCGTCTGTTTGAACAAAGATGGCCCATTACTGCCACTTTATCAGATCCAACAGCAACACAGCAAGGTAAAAGGTACCTGGATCTTAAACCTGATCAGTGGACCCTTCTGGAACACCTTGCAAAAGTTCTTGATCCATTTGAATGTGCCACTGTGTTCTTGAGCGGGGAAAGCTACATGACAATCTCTACCCTCCCTCCTCTGTACAGAGGTTTATTGAAGTCCACCAGCATTGCTTATGATGTAGCGCCCGTGCAGGCTTTTCAGACTGCTGCCTCATTGGAGATGACTGAATACTGCTCTGATGTGGTCAGAGTCACAGATGAGCATACAAGCAAGCACATCATTGCAGCTGCACTGGACCCAAGGTTCCGGAAACTGAAATTCCTAACACCACAGAAGTTGTTCAACGTGCAAAGTAAACTACAAGAGCTGGCTCTGCAGATTTCCTTTGAGAAGAACCAAGCCAGCACAGGGGAATCCACACCATTAGATGATCTGCATTCAACATCCAGGCATGAATCAACTCTTGATTCACTTCTTGGGTGCGATTCAGATGGTGATGATCATGAGACCGATCAGCAGGCATCACATGAACAACTAGTCAGCAATGAAAGTAAGTTTTTTTCTTATTTATTTATTTTATTTATTTATTTATTTATTTATTTAGGCAAACCTAAAATGCATTTCAGATGCTAATTTTCATCATGTGTCTATGACAGGTGCTGATGTACTTTGCTGAGCCACCAATCTTGAAGAAAGAGTGTCCCCTGTCCTGGTGGAAGCTCAATGAGACCAAGTACCCCACACTGGCAATTTTGGCCAAGTCATTCTTATGCATTCCAGCTACCTCCACACCATCGGAACGGCTGTTCTCTGTAGCTGGGAACATTGTCTCTAAGAAGAGAGCTAGTCTCGACTCAGATCATGTGGACATGCTGACATTTATGCACTGCAATAAGCCATAAGTTTAAATCTTTTTCTACTTTGTGTTTACATATGGCCTTATTTGACCACTTTACGTCACTTTAAGACACAACAATGTTACTTACCTCAGTTTTTCAATTTTCTTAAAAATGTCAATGGCCAGTTTGGTTTCTCAAGTTACTGGATATTTACATTGTTTCAGTGTTTACAATATGTCCTATTGGGTCCTGTTGCAAGGACGCCCCCTTTTATTACTTGATAGGCTCTTGCACTTTATTTTCAGTGGAATGACTAATATTAATTTTATTTGAGCCATACACCTGCATTTATTAAAATCAGCATAAGCTGTTAAGCTTGAAGTTTTTTGGTGCTGTTGTCATTTTTTTCCATTTATTTACTAAGAGACCTTATGTTGGCGGATACAGGTTGGAGCAAGTGACGTTGGGGCAGAAATAATCGCGACTAATCGCGACTGAATCTATTGATTAGTCGACTATTAAATAATCGTTAGTTGCAGCCCTATGTGATATAAAATATATTTGCAATTTCAGGGTGGCACGGTGGTGTAGTGGTTAGCGCTGTCGCCTCACAGCAAGAAGGTCTGGGTTCGAGCCCCATGGCCGGCGAGGGCCTTTCTGTGCGGAGTTTGCATGTTCTCCCCGTGTCTGCATGGGTTTCCTCTGGTTTCCCTCACAGTCCAAAGACATGCAGGTTAGGTTAACTGGTGACTCTAAGGTGGGGTTTACATTAGACCGTATCAGCGGATCATCAGATTAACGTTTTTAAAAACGATTAGCGTGCACACAGCAACGCCAATACACGATTCGCGTGCACACAGCAATGCCAATACACGGATACGCTAATCACATGACTAATTAGACGGCACGTAAGATGAAATGTGTAAATGTGTAATGTGTAAATTTCTCCTCAGCGGCTCGGCTCCGCAGGCATCCTGCGCTCCAAATCACTCCGCCCTGAACAGCGAGTGCCCTCTGGAGGGTGCGCACTCCGGCCCTGCGCAGCTCACAGAGCACGCGAGTGAAGCGCACGAGCAGTGATTCGGGACTGAGCCGCTGTGTGTGTGATCCCAGCGCATATCGGGCATGCGCAAGTCACTCACCACTTGCAAGTGGAAGGATGGCAAGCCTAAAGACAATCATAACTAAACAATGGGCAGTATTTGCATCAGTATTTGCAGTATTTTCATACTTTTATACTCTTTAATGAAAGGTGATACAAGGCGGAAGTCCGTGCCGTTTTTCAGCAGTCGCATCACATGACCAACGTCAGTGAATCAGGAAGGTGGATGTCACAGTGACGTTGTCCAATGACGACGTCAGCTAGAGCTCAGCACAGCGTATCCTCAATGTTTACACAGCACCGGACCAGACACGAACTGGGTTGAATACGTGGGCCCTGGCGGATTCCCGTTTCCCGGCATTTTAATGTGAACGGACAGTGCATCCGCGAAGAAAACGAGACAGATACGGTCTAATGTAAACTTGGCCTAAATTGACCGTAGGTGTGAATGTGAGTGTGAATGGTTGTCTGTGTCTATGTGTCAGCCCTGTGATGACCTGGCGACTTGTCCAGGGTGTACCCCGCCTTTCGCCTGTAGTCAGCTGGGATAGGCTCCAGCTTGCCTGTGACCCTGTAGAACAGGATAAAGCAGCTAGAGATAATGAGAGGAGATATTTGCAATTTCTGTTAGATGAAGGCTTGTCAAATTTCAAATTTTGTTACAGAAGCTGGGCATTTTAATGTTGGTGTACAGTGCTACATATTACCCAAGATACAACAAAATATATATATTTTTTCCCCCAGATAAGCCAATCAACATATGAATCTGGAATGATTGACAAGTACAGTTTGAACTCTGATATTAACTGACAGGACATGGAATATTAATATATTGGAATATCAGCATATATTCCAACTCAAATTAGTAGTCTTTTTATCCCACTTGAAAGATGCAATTATGTGGCACTCACTCTGTCTGTCAAGGTGAATTGAGAATGTTTTGAGTTAATTTATATGAAAGTCTTGCAATGTGTGTTTGACTTGGCTAACAATCAGACAAGTATAAACATAACATCAGTTAATGTAGTGATTAGGGATGCACCAAGATTTTGGTCACTGAAAATTTTCAGGCAAAAATAGTCAAGAAGGAAAAAAGGCCTACAAAGAAGTGTCAAATCTAATATTCTGCAAATAATTTTAATGGTAATGAATATTAGAAAATCCAAAGACTATGTTTAGAAAGATTGTTTGGTATCCATGAGAAAATTTATTGATATGTGTTGGTCTGTTGTAGCAGGTTTTGTGGGTAGAGATTGATTTTAGGTAAATTATACATTGACGTGTCCACACAATGCCGAGTCGAATCAGACTGAGGCTTGTTCTTGTCATGCGTTGGAGTCGGACACAAATGCAGTTAAAAAATTTATTAAAGGAAACTGGCAAACAAATCCCCCTCCCCAGAATCTGGTGTCAGAGCTATGATATCCTTGGTGGAGTCTGGATGCGGATGATGTCCTCCCCTGTGTCTGGTGGTGAAGCAACTATGTCCTCAGTGGATTGTGTTTGCAGAGCAACAACGTCCTCCCTGGAACCTGGTGGAGGAGCAATGACGTCCTCAACGGTTTCTGTTGGTGGACTGACGACATCCTCATTGGCCTTCGGCATAAGCCTGACTTGGGAAGATGCCCCATTGGCCTTAGCCATGACCTTGGCTTGGGAGGCTACCCTATCAGCTTCTAGCATAAGCTTGGCTGAATCCCCTTTGTCCTATTTGTCTCCAAATAGCACCTCATGCTCAGCCAACTGGGTTTGGCTGCTGGGATATGAAGATATAAGAATAGAGGGACACGAACATACACCTTTGCATTACTTTTGCTTCTCATCAGCTTTGTCTCAGCAAAATTTGACGTGTGAATTTGTGATACTACACAATAAAAGTGTGCGAATGTGATCTCAGGTCAGAAAAAATGTTGTTTATCATTCATGTTGTGAGCATGGTGCCATCTCATCCATAAACCTACGACTGAATTCTAGTTTTCCCTCTGAGTCTGCTGGGATTCTTATTTGCTAGCAATGTTGGCAACTCTGCCATCCAATAATCTCATTCATTAAACAAATTAAAGTAGTTCTTGCAACGTCCAGAGGGTGTCCTCCATAGCAGGCATTGCTTGTCCTGATGTGTTTCAAACTGACTGAAGAGAGATTATCTTGGTAAATAGGTTATAATGCTTATAATTGCATAATACTCGGTGCACACACACCCCTCTTGGGTAATTCTTCCATTTATTCAGCCCACATGTCCCTCGACACTTCTATGTCCTGCACAATGGTGGTGTTGAAAATGCCACATTTGTATTCTGTATACTAAATATCCATCCATTATCTGTAGCCAATTATCCTGTACGGGGTTGCAGGCAAGCTAAAGCCTATCCCAGCTGACTATGGGTGAGAGGCAGGGTACACCCTGGACAAGTTGCCAGGTCATCACAGGGCTGACACAGAGACAAACAACCATTCATACTCACATTCACACCTACGGCCAATTTAGAGCCACCAATTAGTCTAACCTGCATGTCTTTGGACTGTGGGGGAAACTGGAGCACTCGGAGGAAACCCACACAGACACAGGGAGAACACGCAAACTCCACACAGAAGGGCCCTCGTCGACTGCTGGGCTTGAACCCAGAACCTTCTTGCTGTGAAGCAACAGTACTAACCACTACACCACCATGCTGCCTCGTATACTAAATACTGTACACAAATTCTATTTTTCATATGCAGTATTGTATACAATGGACAAAATGGAACATTTGTTACACTACACTCATCTGACTACCTGTTCAATGTGGTTAAAGCCAAAAATCAGATGACTGAGGAAGTACTGAAAGCTTAAGGTGGTAAGAAACTGAAACAATATGGTAGGGTAATCTTTCACAAATTTTCTGTCCTGTATCAAGTCAGTCATTATAGCTCGTTTGTTAATCATTTATTAACACTTTTCTTACAACAACTATGTCGTCATATCTGGTAATGAATAGGAGTATTCCAGCTGCCACTCTGAACATTGTTCAGGTATTGAAAAGCACAAATGAAAACAAATCTGAACAGTATATTAATGGTATATTCCGGATTAAGGTAAGCAGTGAATAGCTAGCTACATATATGCACACACACATACATACATTTATATATATATATATATACAGTATATATATATATATATATATATATATATATATATATATATATATATATACACACACACATTATATATATGTGTGTGAGTGTGTGTGTGTGTGTGTATATACACACACACACACACACACACACACACGCATATATATATACACACACACACACACACACACACACACATACATATATATATACACACACAACCCCGATTCCAAAAAAGTTGGGACAAAGTACAAATTGTAAATAAAAACGGAATGCAGTGATGTGTGATGTGGAAGTTTCAAAATTCCATATTTTATTCAGAATAGAACATAGATGACATATCAAATGTTTAAACTGAGAAAATGTATCATTTAAAGAGAAAAATTAGGTGATTTTAAATTTCATGACAACAACACATCTCAAAAAAGTTGGGACAAGGCCATGTTTACCACTGTGAGACATCCCCTTTTCTCTTTACAACAGTCTGTAAACATCTGGGGACTGAGGAGACAAGTTGCTCAAGTTTAGGGATAGGAATGTTAACCCATTCTTGTCTAATGTAGGAGTCTAGTTGCTCAACTGTCTTAGGTCTTTTTTGTCATATCTTCCGTTTTATGATGCGCCAAATGTTTTCTGTGGGTGAAAGATCTGGACTGCAGGCTGGCCAGTTCAGTACCCGGACCCTTCTTCTATGCAGCCATGATGCTGTAATTGATGCAGTATGTGGTTTGGCATCGTCATGTTGGAAAATGCAAGGTCTTCCCTGAAAGAGACGTCGTCTGGATGGGAGCATATGTTGCTCTAGAACCTGGATATACCTTTCAGCATTGATGGTGTCTTTCCAGATGTGTAAGCTGCCCATGCCACACGCACTAATGCAACCCCATACCATCAGAGATGCAGGCTTCTGAACTGAGCGCTGATAACAACTTGGGTCGTCCTTCTCCTCTTTAGTCCGAATGACACGGCGTCCCTGATTTCCATAAAGAACTTCAAATTTTGATTCGTCTGACCACAATTTTTAATAAGATTCAAGTCAGGATATTGGCTAAGCCAGGCACCGAGTTCTTTAGGTTGTATGGATGGGGCTCATTCTTTTGTTGAAATGTCCATCTTCTTCTCAGATTTGGATTCTTGGCCAAAGAGGTGAAACTGTCCTCTAACTTATTTGGTACATCACTCCATTCATGTTTCCTTCAATGATGTGTAATGCCCCACTACTATTTATAGTGAAGCAGCCCCATATCATCACTCCCACCTTCATAATTCACCATGAGTATGATTTTTTTTTAACCAAATTGTCGTACTTTTGTTTTGACTTGAAGTATATTGTTACCTTGCCCAGGATGGATTCCACCAGGGGGCAAGGTATTGTTTTCGGTGGGATTTCTTTGTTTTTTTGTTAGCAACATTATGGGAAAATGGCTGGACCAATATTCATGAAACCTTCAGGATAGATGGGCACTGGTCTCAAATAGAACCTCCAACATTTTGAGGGTCATCCGGTTAAGGTCACCAAAAAGGTCAAAATCGTTTCTGGTGCAAATGGTGTCCCGATGTCCCGAATGTGTCCCAAATCACTCCCTACTCACTACATAGTGGACTATATAGTCAGGTCGCCATTTTGTAGTGCTGTCCGAATGTATAGTGAGCATTATTACACCCTATATCGTGCACTCAAAGTATCTCACAATGCATCACGAAAAGTAGTGCCGCGGCAAAGAAGAAAAAAAAAAGGCTGCGGCAAAGAAGAAGTTTTATCATTTAATCAATGAGCTCACTATATAGTCCTCTATATAGTAATTCCCTATACAGTGAGTAGGGTGTAGTGAACGAGTGAGTGATTTAGGACACAGTGTTTGTAACCAATCAGCACTTGTCCTGATCAAGTTCGATTACCTGTTCTATTTCTTGATAAACTTCAGAACTAATCAGAACTAGAAATGAAATAAGAGAAAACTTGTTATAACTTTGTAGTATCGGAAGATAATCAACAGATAAAAAGATAAATGGAATTCACCTCATGGTTCGCCAAGGCTACTGATTCGATATCAAGTAAGTGGTGTTTATTTTAAGAAAATTTACCTTTTGATTAACACAGCTTTTGTTTGTTCCTTCTGAAAAGCCAAATAAAATGTTTTGTAAGGTTTTTTTTTTTTTAGCTTTTTTGGCAGATATTTAGAGTCTTTAGACTGCACTTATGAAATAAAATGTTCTCATTAGTATTAGTGACCTTGAAAGAACAGAGACCACACTTGTGAGATTGAATCACTTGTTATAACACTAACATAAGTGCTACCAGGCGAGGTTTGTTTTGCCTGGCAACACTTGTTTCAAATTGTTCTGATATGAATGAATGCTTTTGGATGTTCATCTCTGCTTCTTTTTTAGCAGAAGAGTTTTGCATGGAGTGTAGGAATGGAGACAATTGTGGTGTAGTTTATTGCTTACTTTTCTTTGTATAACTGTTGTTTCTGCTGCTTTCAGTTCATCCTGCAACTCTTTTCGAGTGACTGCTGGCTTCTCTTTTATTGTGAAAACTTACATATGTCCAAGGACAATTAGTTGTGGTTCCATGAACTTTCCATCTGCATATTATGAAACTAATTGTAGTGACAGGAATGCTTAAAGCAGAATCTCATCTCATCTCATCTCATTATCTCTAGCCGCTTTATCCTTCAACAGGGTCGCAGGCAAGCTGGAGCCTATCCCAGCTGACTACGGGCGAAAGGCGGGGTACACCCTGGACAAGTCGCCAGGTCATCACAGGGCTGACACATAGACACAGACAACCATTCACACTCACATTCACACCTATGGTCAATTTAGAGTCACCAGTTAACCTAACCTGCATGTCTTTGGACTGTGGGGGAAACCGGAGCACCCGGAGGAAACCCACGCGGACACGGGGAGAACATGCAAACTCCACACAGAAAGGCCCTCGCCGGCCCCGGGGCTCGAACCCAGGACCTTCTTGCTGTGAGGCAACAGCGCTAACCACTACACCACCGTGCCGCCCTAAAGCAGAATCTTTATTTTTAAATAAATTTCTGAGTGGATAGTATCTCCATCCTTGACTCTTGTATTCTGCATAAATGGGAATAAAAACATATATATTTTTAAGAGTTAAAATCAACTGCAAAGTTGGTATTCGAGCTGCCCCACTGAGCCAGCCATGTCTGAGTGCGTGACGTCACAGCAGGAACCGGTTTTAAGGCCGAGGCCTTTGACAGCTATAGACCAAAGTCATATAAATAAAAATTTATGGTGAAAGTAAGAAATACTGTTACCGACTTGCTCAACTAAGACTGATTTGACTTCGCTGATTGTGGGTTGACTCTCATTAAAACAGGATAGGTGTTATAACTTATGCAACATACATGTACATGCATACATTTTCACTGATAAAACGTAAAAGGCTAATTAAATAATCAGATGAACTGAGACAATCACATTCTGAAGCAAATTAAATAATCTTATACCGGTAACTTAAAAACACAATACAAGTTACATGTATTAATCTAAATGCAGATAAACAACATGTTTTTGTTGTTGTTTTTTTATCCAAATGAGAGTCGCAGCTTACCCGTCTGTGTTCTCGCTTCTTGAAGGCCGACCTTGTGGCTGATTGTTTTGAAACAATCTGACTTTCAGTTGTTCATTCGGTTCTCTGTTCATTCACTTCTTCCATGTAAGGGCAAGATGGCAGCAATATCCAGTTTAGAAATAAGACAGCTGCTCCACTCATTCTCCATTTTCTCCATATGGAGTACTCTGCCATTACTGCTTGGCTCAGACAATTACTTTAAACCCGGGATGGAACGGGATGTCACCGGTTTTAGCAACAACCGCGGGGAGGTCACTGCCCAAGCGATATGTCACATCCCGTCCCATCTCGGGTTTTAGCAACAACCCTCGGCTCACTCCAGGAGGACTGGTGCAACTGAACTTTGCTTTTTAAATAAATAAATAAAATGATACTTTCCTTTTCTTCTCGTTTTCTTTTTCTTTAATTGTTGATACTGCACCCTCTTTCAATACGGGCTTATAGCCAACGCTCCTCAACAGATCAGAGGTTTCGTACAAGTCCTCAGTAAAATGTGCAGAACAGAGGAGAGACCACTTTGCAGCCGCCCAACGTGCCTGTGAACTTCTCGCAAAACGCGTCCAAATCTTTGCAGTTTGAACATTCTTGGGCCATGAATGCAACGTAAATCCACCTTCTGTCGTGTTGCTGGCGGGTGCAGCAACACATCTACGTGTCATGGTGATAAATTAGCTCAAAATGGAGGATCGGAGTTGCAGTCAGCTCTGTGTTTTAGTATAGCGGAAATGGAGATGAGACCTTGAGACTTCCTGTTGTGACGTTACGTACGTCAAGGTCATTCACTCAGACCGCTACCGATATGAATCACTTTTATCGTAAAAATTACTATATTAGATTTATTGTTAGTGCTTAAAACTATTCCTGTGCCATTCTTGAGGCCTCAAGGCATTTATAAACGAAAGTGAGGCCATGGCTCTGCGTACGTATATGCTTTAAGGCTTTTGCGATGGTTCTCTAGCTTTTTCCATTGGAGTGTTGTTTAATAATGATGACACTGAGAACTTAAAACTCCTTCACTTTCAGCATGATTGCTACTTGTGTGAAATTTTCATAGTTTAAGCATATCTTCTTCCTTATTAATACATGCATTTTTGTTCATATTTATAAGTACAAAGTCAAAAGCGGGTATATACCGAGCAAACTAAAGTAGCACAAAATTGTCACCTTTTGGTTTAAAACATATTAAGAGAAAATAAATATCACTGTTCTCCCCAGGATTAAAATAAAGCCCTAACTTTTGGGTGGCCACAGGCCACCTTGCATGGCCCGTAGGGTGGAGAGTACATACGCACTTGGGTCCGGGGGGCTTCCCTCAGATAATTTTGAAAAAAGGGAGCCCGTTTGGTGGCATCTGGTGACTTTTAGGAGCATTTTATGGTGGTACTGACACTGTCACTTTTTACTGTTAACATGGTTGAAAAGGTTGCTACAACAAGTGGAGGCCTGTAATGCTGTGGTTTGCAGAATGGGGTTCACATGAGCAATGAATACAGTCATCATCTGACAACAATGTATTATATAATAATGCTGTTTTATTACCTGAACCACTGCCAGAACACCACTAACCAAAAGTTTAAATCAGTTCTGTTGCAGTTAGAAAAATAATAATAATACCCCCTGCAGACTGCATTTACTGCACAAATGCCCTTTATACTTTGGCCTACTTAATACTTCAAACACCAAAAGCACCTTAGAATAAACAACATGTTTGAGCAATAATACTGCTACTAGTACATGTAATTACTGTATTAATTAATAATGTAATTACTGTACCATCCACTATTAAATCAAATTAAAATAAAATCTTACAACATTGTTTGAAAGTCTACAGCAAGATATTTTGTTATTTTACAAGAAATAATACTTCAGATATTGTTTTAACAATAATAAGCATCACTGTATAAATTACAGAGTGCAAACAGCTTTGTAACTAGATGTCCTTGGAGTTGCTGAGACACGGAGGGATGGAAATACCATCTAAGCCCACAGTTCAGATCGGAGTCCTTGGAGAGTAAATGCTTAGGCTTTCGCAGCACTCTGTTCCCAAAAGCTGATGTTGGGAAAAAGTCTTTACACAAAGAAGGTTTTCTTGCTTTTGTATTTTTTTTTTTTAAACCGTTCTTCCGTGTCAGGAATATTCGGGGAAAAAGAAGGTATATTCCAACATGTAACTAATGCTAATGCTAGGCCACAAATCTGCACCGTCACTCCAGTCCTTTTGAAGAATTTTGTACAGATCATAACTGCTAATAAACTCTAATTTCCATGTATATCTATCATTCGCTTCTTTCTGACTAAAATTATCCAAGTAATCCGGTAATAGAGCTTTTTTAGCTGTAGTTTTCTTTGGGCAACAGACACTGGACATCTTCGCTTCAGTATGTGAACAAAATTTGCTTGTCTTCCAGGCATAGGGTAGCAATGGTTGTTAACGTAAATGTGACATCAGTGCAAGGGTGCTTGCCTGCACACTGAAGCGTCATGGTACCAGTGCAGCAGCAAAGTGACTGAGGGTGTTTGTTGTGATTGTGGATTTCCCAGGGATATTTCTGGTCTGCCTAAGTGCATCATGGCAGCAAACCGGCCCAAAACACTGATTTTCCTTCAAAATATGCCCCAAACCTCGCAAGGTAGAAATCTGCCGTGATTTTTCAGCGAGTGCTGGAGCAAAAAAATAGCATGTCGGCAAATTTAAAGCATGTCAGAATAAAATTAAAGCATGTGGGCCCTGACACAAAAAAGCGCTCTGGGGAGAACACTGAATATGAATAAAATAAAATAAAAATGAAACACCACTTCCCATAACCCAAAAGATGTTCTCCAGTGAATTTTTGACTTTTCGTCAAGGTTGCAAACATAAGCTTTGGCATGATGATATACTCATTTGGTGATGCTAGTCTGTATTAATACACTTGTATTAATACAGTGTATTAATACAGACTAGCATCACCAAACAGCACCACTAGTTTATACACTTCCAATAAGTACATAAACAAGCTCCAGTTAATTCAAAATACAGCAGCAAGAGTCCTTACTAGAACTAGAAAATATGACCACATCACGCCTGTCTTACCCACACTGCATTGGCTCCCAATCAAATTTCGTATTGATTATATAAATACTACTATTGACCTTTAAAGCACTAAATGGTCTCGCACCACAGTACCTGAGTGAACTTCTGCTCCTCTATGACCTGCCACGCCTACTTGGATCAAAAGGTGCAGGCTATCTGCTGGTACCTCGTATAGTGAAGGCTACATCAGGCGTCAAAGCCTTTTCTTACAAAGCTCCACAGTTATGGAACAGCCTTCCAAGTAATGTTCGGGAATCAGACACAGTCTCAGCATTTAAGTCTAGGCTGAAAACATATCTGTTTAGTCAAGCCTTTTGTTAATGGTGTTTATGAGGTAAAGGTGTAGATCTAGAGGGTCCTCAGACATAGAGTGTTTTGGTAAACTGGGATGTATGGATGCTGTCAGTCCCCACTCGCTTGCTCACTCGAGTTTGTTGACGGTGTAGTGGCTGGCTGCTTTATGTCCTGGGGCTCCCTCATGCCTGTGTTACCTTCTGGCTCTCCCCTTTTAGTTATGCTGTCATAGTTAGTTGCCGGAGTCTCTGCTTGTACTCAGTGCAATATGTATACTGTTCCTACTTATTCAGGTGACACTGGGGATACCTAACAACCCGTGTTTTCTTTCCCTCTCCCCCCAAAAAAAATCTGTCCCTCTGAGTTACATGGAGTCAACAGGAAACCTTTTGGTGGAGAGGGTGGAGACCTCGACTGGCTATCATAGCCTGCAGGGAATCGGCCGTCAGACATTCTGTTGTGTGTCCCAGACCCGGTGAAATGTAACTGAATTGTCTTGGCCAGCCCTAAGGGTCCCATCTGCATCTCATCAGTGCTGAGAAGTGTGCTCCCATCACCCAATCAAGCATCCAGCCAGAGCAGGTCATGATATTTTTTAACCATATTAACATGCCATTGTTGTGTATTATGCCTGATGTCAAGACTCTCGTCTCTGCGAGCCTACCACACAGATTTAATACTTGTGTCATTTTTAGGGCATACCTAACAACCTGTGTTTTCTCTCCCCCCCCCCCATCTGTCCTTCTGAGTTACATGTTGGTCCTGGGATTGAGATGCTGGCCTCTTCTGCCCCTCAGACCTGCTTGATCCATCCTGGTGCCCTGTGTCTGGTCGGAGTTTTATCGCATCGCTCCTGTGAAGGACGGCCCTATGAGGACAGTTGAGGGTTACACCTGGAGGACACGCTGGACTCTTACAGTAATGCTTTTATGGCTGACGACTACAGTTGACTTGCTAACTTTAGGACTGCAGTTGTCATGAACAGTTTTGCACTCAAGTTTCCATCAATGAAGAGTTACAACATCAACTAAACTGTCTTCATGTTAAAACTGTTAATGTTATAGTCATGCTGTTTGTTGTTGCCCAAATGAGGATGGGTTCCCTTTTGAGTCTGGCTCCTCTCGAGGTTTCTTCCTCATGTTGTCTGAGGGAGTTTTTCCTTGCCACCGTCGCCACAGGCTTGCTCATTGGGGATAGATTAGGGACAAAATTAGCTCATGTTTTAAGTCGTTCAAATTCTGTAAAGCTGCTTTGCAACAATGTTTATTTTTAAAAGCGCTATACAAATAAACTTGACTTGACTTGATAGGGGTCGACCGATAATCGGCCTGGCCGATATATCGGGCCAATATTCTGCATTTTTAGGGTTATCGGTATCGGCCATAATTTCCACCGATATGCCGATAACATGCCTTTTTGCAGCCATTTCGTTCCTAACGCGACTGTCACTGCACGTCCTTTCCTGCACTCGCCTCTCTGAGTTCAAGAACACGGTCCCACCCACCACAACATCTGATTTGTTTGGCACAAGAGATATAGCCAATCGACACGTGTAGCTAAATGCTGTGAACTGTTTCAAGGCGGCCGTACGGGCACTCGGGCAGAAGCGGCACAAGGGATACAGCCAATCAACACGCGTAGCTAAACGCTGTGAACTGTTTCAAGGCGGCCGTACGGGCACTCGGGCAGAAGCGGCACAAGGGATACAGCCAATCAACACGCATAGCTAAACGCTGTGAACTGTTTCAAGGCGGCCGTATGGGCACTCGGGCAGAAGCAGATCCCACTTCAAGGTAAGGACACGCTGCTTTTGCCACAATAAGTCACAAACACACAAGTTGCAAAAGCACAACATCATTATATGCTTACATTCTTCATCTACTATTCGTTAAAATTGTCCATTTGCATCTGTGTAGCCAGGCAAACTTAGCTTACGGAAGGAAACACTTGAATTAGCCTACAACCAACTAGTCTCGCTGAAACTACATGTAATGTTGTCCATAGTAAGCAGTCCCCAGCATAACGTAGGCTGCAGTCATTTTTAAATCCCCGTCTGGAAACGTTGCGAATGTGTCAGTAGTTCTACTCGAACAGTAGAATGACAGCCATACAGAGAGGTGGTCAAGGGAAGACGAAATAAAACGTAGTGTTTGTGTTCTGTAGGCTAGCGCAAGCCTACTGGCTATTTGTTATGGTGATGAGTAAACTTCAATGCTCAAAAAGCGCATTGCACTTGTATATGTTAGGTAACTTTATAAAGCACTATTTGAACATTTAAACAAGCCAGGTGTGATATGGTGCTTTATTTCTCATTTTATTCTAACTAATGTTTGACTTTATTGTACAAATGCTGCTGGCATCTCCCTGCACAAAATTTCATGTTCAATTTTACAATTAAACATACATTTCATGGATATGAAGGTCTGTGTCAGTGTGTGCTATGTTTAATTTCATGTGAATTATAATGTTTACATTTATCGGTTGCACATATCGGTTATCGGCATCCCAATTCCATAATAATCGGTATTGGTATCGGCCCTGAAAAAAACATATCGGTCGATCCCTATGACTTGACTTGTCTAGCCCAGTAGCTCACCATTCGTTATTTCATTGCTTTTAACAGTAGCTGTCAGGCAACAATACATGGGACTGGGGAGCACACTGGAGATTTTACTTGCACAGTGGGCTAGCTAATGGGTTTATTATTAGTCCACTCCTGCTCCAGTGCAAGTATTATTTAAACACTGGGGAATTTACTGTGTATAGTTTCTCCAAACTGTCTCATTTAATCCACAGTGGTTACGAAGATAAACCACCTCAGTGCTTACATTTACAATTCTGTTGCAGACAGGAAAGAAGACAAATAATCTGCCATCCAATGCTAATATGTCTGAAGGTTAGGATTGCATTTATCATGGAGCTGATATGTGACAGTGCCAAAGAGCTGCCTGCATTTATTTTGGGGCCTGGTGCTATTCAAACTCATTTCATCTACTGTATTGCTGATGCTTTCGGAGTTCACCTCACTGACCTGCAATCAGAAACTAATAATAAATTCCCTCGCCTCTGTTACTGTGAACAAGCATAGCCAAGTATACACAAACGTGAAATAAATTGCAGTGGTATTATTTTGGACTGGGTTTAGTGTTTCTGACCTTTTTGTAATACACATGAAGCCCATGTTAATCCAAATTGACTCAATACAACAAAGCAGTGCTATAATATAAAGGCAAGACTCAGTTTTTAAGCCTCTTTTTCAGTTGTTCTTTTAAGACTACGATTCAGTGCTTTGGTTTGGTTTTAATGGAAATCTAAATCAATTTCCTCACTAATACCTCAACAGTATATAAAGAAAAGGTTATTAAAGTAAAGCTGTCAGATTAAGCCTCGGTTTTCTTATGGCAGCATGCTTTTCACCTCGCCCACGACGGAGTAAGTGGGGCGAGGTATTGTAATCAGTGCGGTTTGTTTGTTTGTGTGTCTGTCTTAACAATCTAGTGTCTAGACAGTTGTACAAATTGACTTCAAATTTTCAGGGTAGGTGGGCAATGGTCCATAGATTACCTGATTAAATTTTGGGGGTAATTGGGTCAAGGTGAAGGTCAAGGTCACCGGAAAAGTCAACCTTTCGGTCAAAATAACATTTTCCATTATAGCTCAGAAACGGTTGCCGATAGACAGATGTTTACTATTATGAGCATATAGGAACTCCCATATGGCCTTTCATTTGGCACCATGATCTTTGACTTTGATCTTTGGATTTTCAGAGGGCTAAAACTTGAAAACGGTTGATGGTAGAAATATTTACCATTATCAACTTATAGAAAGTGCCATATGGGCTTTCATTTGGCACCATGATCTTTGACCTTGAGTTATCCTGGAAGGTCAAACTGAAGGTCATGGGTTTTCAAAGGGCTATAACTTTTTAAAATGGTTCATGATAGCCAGATGTTTACCATTATCAACATATAAGAAGTCCCATATGGGCTTTCAGTTGCCGCCATGACCTTTGACCTTGAATGACTTTGAAATGTCAAACTCAAGGTCATGAATTTTCATAGACTATAACCTGACAGCTGATGATTGAGAAATAGTACCATTATCAACATATAGGTATAAAATAAGTGCTGCCAGGAGAGGTTTGTTTTGCCTGGCAACCCTTTTTTTTGGGGGGGGGGGGGGGGGGGGGGTGTCCTATCAACAACCAATAATACACTTTGAAAGAATTATAATGATTTTATTTTGGCACCTTAAAAAAACACAAAAGCCACAAGAGATAAAAACAACATGGAAAAGATTACACATTTTCATTCCCACTCAGTCATCCATAACAGAAAAGTAACAGACACTGTATTCCCACATGACTGTATTTAAAGGAATGCTATGGAGCGCAAACCATGCAAGACCGGATATGACGTACTCTGTGATTCCCAAGGCGAGATGTCCATTGTTGTGAAAAACCCAAAACTGTGACATTTGCTAGTGTTAGGACTAGGACTGTTTTGGCCTCTAGAGGCCGCTGTTATTTCCTTTTCATGTCGTGTTTATTTTGGCCTCTAGAGGCCGCCACTGTTCCTGTGTTTTGTGTTTGTGTTAATTGCCTAATTATCTTCACCTATGTCCTTAATTAGTTTGTGTATTTATACCCCTGAGTTCAGTCCTCTTGTCACGGAGTCTTTGTGCTGTTATGTTTATCTCCAGTTTCCTTTGTACTGTGTTTTTTGATCTTCTTAGCTTTTGTATTTTTGCACTTTGCTTTTCTTTTGGATTATACTCTTTGGTTTTTTTTTTGTCTTTTGTTTTGCCCTGTATATAGTGTATATAGTTTAAATAAACCTTTTGATTCTTTTTCTACTTCCGCCTCACGCCTCTGCATTTGAGTCATCCCCCTGGTGGCCTAGTGGGGGTTTGCTGGATTATCACACCAACGAACCAGGTTCGAATCCCAGCAAAACCCTAACAGAATTAAAAGCATTAAAAGCAAGATTAAAAGCAACTCCAATCACAGTGCAAACAGCATAAAAATATGCAATATAAACACAGAACAAAGAATATAATGCAAAAAAAAAAGGGGGTGCTATGTACAGTGTTGTGTTCCACATTATGGAGTGGGGTATTGCACATTATAAATATTGCACAGGGAGAGTCCGGGTATTGCACATCATAAATATTGCACAGGGAGAGTCCGGGTATTGCGCATTATGAGTATTGCACAGGGAGAGTCCGGGTATTGCGCATTATAAATATTGCACAGGGAGAGTCCGGGTATTGCGCATTATAAATATTGCACAGGGAGAGTCCGGGTATTGCACATCATAAATATTGCACAGGGAGAGTCCGGGTATTGCGCATTATGAGTATTGCACAGGGAGAGTCCGGGTATTGCGCATTATAAATATTGCACAGGGAGAGTCCGGGTATTGCGCATTATAAATATTGCACAGGGAGAGTCCGGGTATTGCGCATTATGAGTATTGCACAGGGAGAGTCCGGGTATTGCGCATTATAAGTATTGCACAGGGAGAGTCTGGGTATTGCACATGATAAATATTGCACAGGGAGAGTCCGGGTATTGCGCATTATGAGTATTGCATAGGGAGAGTCCGGGTACTGCGCATTATAAGTATTGCACAGAGAGAGTCCGGGTATTGTGCATTATAAGTTCTGCACAGAGAGAGTCCGGGTATTGTGCATTATAAGTTCTGCACAGAGAGAGTCCGGGTATTGTGCATTATAAGTACTGCACAGGGAGAGTCCGGGGGCTGGGGGGGTTAGACTATAAAGTCTAACCCCCCATATCTAACATAACTGTGAGGGTTTGTGAAAAAATTCCTCATAGTTTCGGAGTTATGCTCCAGAAATTAAAATGTTTACAGATGGACAGAGAGACAGACGGACAGAGCGATAGCTATATGCGCCCATATTATATGCTGGAGGGATAATAATCAGGGCTTAACATTAGTGGCAATCCGACTGGACGGAGCAACTAAATGATCGGTTCAGACAAGTCGGACAAAGTTGAATTATTGCAAACTCTCCCGGAAGTTCCAGGAGTCTCTTGCATATTGATAGCAGCTCCCTGAGGTGGGGTTTACATTAGACCGTATCAGCGGATCATCAGATTAACGTTTTTAAAACGATTAGCGTGCACACAGCAACACCAATACACGATTCGCGTGCACACAGCAACACCAATACACGGATACGCTCGGCTCCGCAGGCATCCTGCGCTCCAAATCACTCCGCCCTGAACAGCGAGTGCCCTCTGGAGGGTGCGCACTCCGGCCCTGCGCAGCTCACAGAGCGCGCGAGTGTAGTGCACAAGCAGTGATTCGGGACTGAGCCGCTGTGTGTGTGATCCCAGCGCATATCACTTACCACTTGCAAGTGGAAGGATGGCAAGCCTAAAGACAATCATAACTACACAATGGGCAGTATTTGCATCAGTATTTGCAGTATTTTCATACTTTTATACTCTTTAATGAAAGGTGATACAAGGCGGAAGTCCGCGCCATTTTTCAGCAGTCGCGTCACATGACCAACGCCAGCGAATCAGGAAGGTGGATGTCACAGTGACGTTGTCCAATGACGACGCCAGCTAGAGCTCAGCACAGTGTATCCGCGTATCCGCGTATTCTCAATGTTTACACAGCACCGGAGCTGACACGATCTGGATTGAATACGTGGACCCTGGCGGATTCCCGTTTCCCGGAGTTTCCAGGCGGTTTAATGTAAACGGACAGTGCATCCACGAAGAAAACGAGACAGATACGGTCTAATGTAAACTTGGCCTGAGAGAGAGCACGAGGGCATGCTGATTGCTCTGTCTTGCTAAGTAGACCAATCAGTGTTCTGTGTGGGTGGGCTTTACGGCTTCTCTCAGGGAGAGAGAGAGAGAGAGAGAGCATTCTGATTGCTCTGTCTTGTTAAGTGGACCAATCAGTGTTCTGTGAGGGTGGGCTTTACGGCTTCTATCCCAGACGGAGAGTCCATCAGTTCAGTGTATCCAGGAGCATCGTGACAGAGTGCCAAAAAAATACAAAATACAAAACCCACTTCACCCTCAGACTACACGGAAGTGTCCCCTTGCCTAATAGGGGGTAAAATAATGACAGTGTTACGTGCTGTACTGTCTGTAACAGTGACTTTAGCATTGCACATGGCAGGGTAAACGATTGTAAAAGACATGTTGAGGTGAGTTTAACAGTGTCATGTGTTCATGTGCAGATTATTTATACTAGCTGGCGAGTTGCTAAGGCTACATGACAAAGCAAAGCTCCTTGAAAACTTGTTTAAAGTTGCAGTAGAATATAAAATATGAGTTAAATAATAGTAATAACCAGTTTACATAAATAGTATAAGTAGTCGACATATTTTATTGTCACATTTTCTACACAGGGCGGCACGGTGGTGTAGTGGTTAGCACTGTCGCCTCACAGCAAGAAGGTCCTGGGTTCGAGCCCCGTGGCCGGCGAGGGCCTTTCTGTGTGGAGTTTGCATGTTCTCCCCGTGTCCGCGTAGGTTTCCTCCGGGTGCTCCGGTTTCCCCCACAGTCCAAAGACATGCAGGTTAGGTTAACTGGTGACTCTAAATTGACCGTAGGTGTGAATGTGAGTGTGAATGGTTGTCTGTGTCTATGTGTCAGCCCTGTGATGACCTGGCGACTTGTCCAGGGTGTACCCCGCCTTTCGCCCGTAGTCAGCTGGGATAGGCTCCAGTTTGCCTGCGACCCTGTAGAAGGATAAAGCAGCTAGAGATAATGAAATGAGATGAGATGAGATGTTCTACACATAGGCCGATCTAATTTGGTTGACAGATGAGAGAAAATTACTCAACAGAGTATACCGCCCCTCAATATATACTCAACATATAACTACCCCAGACAGTCATGATACCTTATGCTTTTACACTACCGTTCAAAAGTTTGGGGTCACCCAGACAATTTTGTGTTTTCCATGAAAAGTCACACTTTTATTTACCACCATAAGTTGTAAAACGAATAGAAAATATAGTCAAGACCTTTTTCTGGCCATTTTGAGCATTTAATCGACCCCACAAATGTGATGCTCCAGAAACTCAATCTGCTCAAAGGAAGGTCAGTTTTATAGCTTCTCTAAAGAGCTCAACTGTTTTCAGCTGTGCTAACATGATTGTACAAGGGTTTTCTAATCATCCATTAGCCTTCTGAGGCAATGAGCAAACACATTGTACCATTAGAACACTGGAGTGAGAGTTGCTGGAAATGGGCCTCTATACACCTATGGAGATATTGCACCAAAAACCAGACATTTGCAGCTAGAATAGTCATTTACCACATTAGCAATGTATAGAGTGGATTTCTGATTAGTTTAAAGTGATCTTCATTTACCACATTAGCAATGTATAGAGTGGATTTCTGATTAGTTTAAAGTGAGCTTCATTGAAAAGAACAGTGCTTTTCTTTCAAAAATAAGGACATTTCAAAGTGACCCCAAACTTTTGAATGGTAGTGTATATCTTTTATGGACTACATCTTTTAGGGATTGTTAAAATTCATCATTTTAATAGACATTATTCCAGAGTTACATCAATAAATTTGTAGCAAAACCAGTTCAATCCCCTCAGTGATCCGGCCGTGCTATTCTGTTATTCTTTCTGAAATTCCTGGGGAAGCTGAGTACAGCAGGTGCATGTATAAAAAAAATAACCCCGACGTAATATCTAATTGTGTTAGGACTAGGACTGTTTTGGCCTCTAGAGGCCGCTGTTATTTCCTTTTCATGTCGTGTTTATTTTGGCCTCTAGAGGCCGCCACTGTTCCTGTGTTTTGTGTTTGTGTTAATTGCCTAATTATCTTCACCTGTGTCCTTAATTAGTTTGTCTATTTATACCCCTGAGTTCAGTCCTCTTGTCACGGAGTCTTTGTGCTGTTATGTTTATCTCCAGTTTCCTTTGTACTGTTTTTTTTTATCTTCTTAGCTTTTGAATTTTTGCACTTTGCTTTTCTTTTGGATTATACTCTTTGGTTTTTTTTTTGTCTTTTGTTTTGCCCTGTATATAGTGTATATAGTTTAAATAAACCTTTTGATTCTTTTTCTACTTCCGCCTCACGCCTCTGCATTTGAGTCATTCCCCTGGTGGCCTAGTGGGGGTTTGCTGGATTATCACACCAACGAACCAGGTTCGAATCCCAGCAAAACCCTAACAGAAGGACTCCGTCATGACCGACTCAGCAGAGGCTGCTTCAACTGTCTACCCGGCCAACCTTCAGGGAATTATGGCAGCTTTGACACGCTTCGGAGCGACCATGGACGCTCATGGACGTACGCTCACCAGCCAACGTGAGGCCCTCGCTCGCCACGAGGAACTGCTTCAGCAAATTGGGAAAACCCTGGCACAGCTGACATCTCTGCCTGCATCTCCTGCTCCTGATCCAGTTCCTGCTCCTGATCCAGCTCCCACTCCTGCTCCAGTGCCTCCTGCAATGCTGCCTTCTTCACCTCGCGAACCCAGCCTTCCTGCACCACAGAGGTATGACGGCAAGCACAGTGAGTGCCGAGAGTTCCTTACCCAGTGTCAACTCACCTTTGAGCTTCAGCCTACCACCTACACTACGGATCGCCGCAAGATTGCCTTTGTGATCACCTTATTAGCTGGTAAGGCGCGAGCCTGGGCTACTGCTATCTGGCAAAGACAGGGACCTGAGTGCTTTGATTTCCAGCTGTTTTCTGAAGAGATGCTTCGGGTCTTCGATCAGGCAGACATCAGTACCGACGCAGCCCGAAAGCTCATGTCCATCCGGCAAGGAGGAAGCGTCACAGATTACGCCATCTCGTTCCGAACACTCGCAGCAGTAAGTGGATGGAACGAGACTGCCCTGGTGTCAGCCTTCCACCATGGTCTGTCTGACCCCATCAAGGACGGTCTGGCCTCTATTGGATGCCCAAGTGACCTCGAAACCCTCATCTCACATGCTATTCGTCTGGACAACAGGATGAGAGAACGCCACCAAGCCTTGAGCCCCCCCAGCCTCCCTACCTCTACCTGGAGACCGTCTACCTCCTTCAGTGACTGTCCAGAACCCATGCAAGTGGGTCGTACTCGCCTCTCCGCATCTGAGAGGGAGCGCAGAAGGAGGGACAAGTGCTGCATCTACTGTGGCAAGCCTGGTCACTTCCGAGCATCATGTCCCGAACTCTTGGGAAAAGGACCGCCCCGTCCAGCCGAGGGAGGGTTGTGACGGGGCCTACCCTCTCTCCCGGACTCCCTGGCCAAGGAATCTACATCCCGGTCTCCATCTCCTGGGGTGAGTCTGTCCACTCTTGTCAAGCTTTGATAGACTCAGGGGCGGCTGGGAACTTTATGGATATTCACTTCGCCCAAAGCATCAATATTCCGACTGCACCTCTTGAAGTCCCACTGTCTGTGTCTGCCCTCGATGGCCAAGCGTTAGGTGATGGAAGAGTCACCCAAGTTACTTCTCCAGTTTTCCTCCAGTCTCAAGGTCACAAGGAAGAAATATCCCTGCACCTGATTCCTTCACCTGAGTTCCCAGTTATTCTAGGCCTTCCTTGGCTTACTCGCCACAACCCTCGCATAGACTGGGTAACAAGCCAGGTTGTGGAATGGGGCCCTGCATGCCATGCCTCTTGTCTGCTCTCTAGCTCTCCTGTGTCTCCTGCCGAGCCCCCTGATCTCACCGAGTTATCTCAAGTTCCCACAGAGTACTGGGATCTCAAGGAGGTATTCAGCAAGAGCAGGGCCGCCGTTCTTCCTCCGCACCGGGCCTACGACTGTGCCATCGACTTGCTCCCTGGGACTACCCCTCCTCGTGGCAGACTGTTTTCACTCTCTCAGCCAGAACGCAAGGCCATGGAGGAATACCTCAAAGATGCCCTGGTCTCTGGGTTTATTCGACCCTCCACTTCACCTGCTGGAGCCGGCTTCTTCTTTGTCGGCAAGAAGGATGGGGGGCTCCGACCATGTATTGATTACAGGGGCCTGAATAAGATCACTGTGCGCAACCGATATCCCCTTCCGCTGATGTCCACAGCTTTCGACCTGCTCCAAGGCGCCACCGTCTTCACCAAGTTGGACCTACGGAACGCATACCACCTCATCCGTATCCGACAGGGAGACGAGTGGAAGACTGCCTTTAACGCCCCGTCTGGGCACTACGAATACCAGGTGATGCCCTTCGGACTCACCAACGCACCAGCTGTTTTTCAGGCCCTAATCAACGACGTCTTAAGGGACATGATTAACCTATACGTTTTTGTCTACCTCGACGACATCCTTATCTTTTCCAAGACCGTGCAGGAGCACCGCCACCATGTCCGCCAGGTTCTCCAGAGGCTGCTACAGAACAATCTGTTCGCCAAGGCCCAGAAATGCGAATTTCATGTTCCCGAGGTCTCCTTTCTGGGATTTATTGTACGGACAGGCCAACTCCAAATGGACCCTGCCAAGACCCTGGCCGTCCGGGATTGGCCTACTCCCAAGTCCGTTAAGGAGGTTCAGCGGTTCTTAGGATTCGCTAACTTCTACCGCAAGTTCATCAGGAACTTCAGTTCTGTGGCAGCACCCATGTCTGACCTCACCAAAGGGACAGGTGGATCTTATGGCTGGTCTCCTCAGGCAGAAAAGGCGTTCAAAGACCTCAAGGACCGCTTCTGCACGGCACCCATTCTGGTTCTCCCGGACACCTCCCAACCATTCATCGTGGAGGTGGACGCCTCGGACAGTGGTGTCGGCGCGGTGCTCTCTCAACGTTCGGAAGGAAAGCTGCACCCCTGCGCTTATTTCTCCCACCGCCTGAGTCCTGCTGAGTCCCGGTACGATGTGGGGGATCGAGAACTGCTAGCGGTCAAACTGGCCCTTGAGGAGTGGAGGCACTGGCTGGAGGGAGCACAACATCCATTCCTGGTTTGGACTGACCACAAGAACCTGGAGTACCTCCAGCAAGCCAAGAGACTGAACCCTCGACAGGCTAGGTGGGCCCTGTTTTTCAGTCGGTTTGACTTCACCCTCTCATACCGCCCCGGCTCCAAGAACACCAAACCTGACGCACTGTCCAGACTGTTCTCTGCCACTAACAGGGAGAATGAAGTCGGGCCTATTATCCCTGTGTCCCGGATTGTGGCCCCTGTCCGCTGGGGTATTGAGGAGGCTGTCCGACGAGCCCAACGCCAGGACCCCGGTCCTGGGACGGGGCCACCAGGCCTCTTGTACGTCCCACATCAAGCCCGGGCCAAGGTTCTCCAGTGGGGTCACTCTTCCCCTCTCACCGCCCACCCGGGAGCTCGGAGGACCCTGGACTTCCTGAAAAGACGCTTCTGGTGGCCTAACATGGAGAAGGAAGTAAGGTCATTTGTCCTGTCCTGTGAGGTTTGCACCAGAATCAAGAACCCACGACAGCGTCCCCAGGGTCTCCAGCATCCTCTGACCATTCCCCGGCGTCCCTGGTCCCACGTGGCAGTCGACTTTATCACGGGTCTCCCTGAGTCACAAGGTAACACGGTCATTTTGGTCTTAGTTGACAGATTCTCCAAGGCCTGCCACTTCATACCACTGTGCAAACTCCCCTCTGCTCTTGAAACTGCGAAACTTTTGTTTAATCATGTCTTCCGAGTCTTTGGTCTTCCACAGGACATCGTCTCAGACCGAGGGCCCCAGTTCTCCTCCCGAGTGTGGCACGGGTTCTGCAAGGTCATCGGAGCCACTGCCAGCCTCTCCTCTGGGTTTCACCCACAGTCCAATGGTCAGACGGAGAGGCTCAACCAGGACCTGGAAACCACCCTGCGAGGCCTGGCTATGGATAACCCGACATCGTGGAGCACCTGGCTGCCATGGGCGGAGTACGCCCACAACACCCTGCAGTCATCGGCCACCAAGCTGTCGCCATTCCAGTGCCAATTCGGGTTCCAGCCACCTCTGTTCCCGGACCAGGAGGAGGACGCGGGGGTGCCCTCGGTCAACCAATATGTGAGACGGTGTCGCAAGACCTGGAGCAAGGTCAGGAAGACCCTCATACAGACCTCCAGAACCAACCAGACTCAGGCCAACCGCCATAGAAGACCTGCACACGCTTTCCGCCCTGGGCAGCGTGTTTGGCTGTCCACTAAGGACCTTCCACTGCGGGTGGAGAACCGCAAGCTTGCTCCTCGCTACATTGGCCCCTTCAAGGTGGTGCGCAGGGTGAACCCTGTCTCCTACCGGCTCCAGTTGCCCCGGACTCTGAGGATCAACCCCACTTTCCATGTTTCCCTGTTACGGCCCGTACTGACGTCTACGTATGCCCCTGCCCCTAGGAACCCCCCACCCCCCCGCATCTTCCAGGGGCAGACTGTGTTCACTGTGAATCGCCTGCTTGACTCCCGCCGGGTCCGCGGCGGGTTGCAATATCTGGTGGACTGGGAGGGCTATGGTCCTGAGGAGCGCTGCTGGGTTCCTGCTCGGGATGTCCTTGATAAAGAACTATGTCGGGACTTCCATTCGGCCCATCCGGATCGCCCTGGGAACGTCAGGAGACGCTCCTAGAGGGGGGGGTCCTGTTAGGACTAGGACTGTTTTGGCCTCTAGAGGCCGCTGTTATTTCCTTTTCATGTCGTGTTTATTTTGGCCTCTAGAGGCCGCCACTGTTCCTGTGTTTTGTGTTTGTGTTAATTGCCTAATTATCTTCACCTATGTCCTTAATTAGTTTGTGTATTTATACCCCTGAGTTCAGTCCTCTTGTCACGGAGTCTTTGTGCTGTTATGTTTATCTCCAGTTTCCTTTGTACTGTGTTTTTTGATCTTCTTAGCTTTTGTATTTTTGCACTTTGCTTTTCTTTTGGATTATACTCTTTGGGTTTTTTTTGTCTTTTGTTTTGCCCTGTATATAGTGTATATAGTTTAAATAAACCTTTTGATTCTTTTTCTACTTCCGCCTCACGCCTCTGCATTTGAGTCATCCCCCTGGTGGCCTAGTGGGGGTTTGCTGGATTATCACACCAACGAGCCAGGTTCGAATCCCAGCAAAACCCTAACAGCTAGTTAGCAACATGTCACAAGTTGAGCTGCATCACAATGTTGAACATTTGTTTTGTGCAAAAAGGCTTATAAAATTTATAACATATTTGCTAATATAGTGGTACCACCATGTCCACTGACTCGCTCAAACATACATGCATGACCCCTCAAACTACACACCAGAATGCAATGTTTCATGATGTAGTTTCCCATTCTCTACAGACACCATTAACCACACACACCTATTTTCGCTTTGTTAAATAAGTGAACCTTATTTAAAACCATGTCTTCTGTTAGCTAAAAATTCAACATGGGCAAAAAAACTGATCCAAACCATTAGACGACTGTATGCCAAAGCTAGCAGTGCTGTACATGTCCAAGGCACAGAGGAGAAATGGTTTCACACTTCAGTCGAGGTCCACCAAGGATGTCTCCTTTCACCTACCTTGTTCAATGTGTTCCTAGAACATACAGTGGTGCTTGAAAGTTTGTGAACCCTTTAGAATTTTCTATATTTCTGCATAAATATGACCTAAAACATCATCAGATTTTCACACAAGTCCTAAAAGTAGATAAAGAGAACCCAGTTAAACAAATGAGACAAAAATATTATACTTGGTCATTTATTTATTGAGGAAAATGATCCAATATTACATATCTGTGAGTGGCAAAAGTATGTGAACCTCTAGGATTAGCAGTTAATTTGAAGGTGAAATTAGATTCAGGTGTTTTCAATCAATGGGATGACAATCAGGTGTGAGTGGACACCCTGTTTTATTTAAAGAACAGGGATCTATCAAAGTCTGATCTTCACAACACATGTTTGTGGAAGTGTATCATGGCACAAACAAAGGAGATTTCTGAGGACCTCAGAAAAAGCGTTGTTGATGCTCATCAGGCTGGGAAAGGTTACAAAACCATCTCTAAAGAGTTTGGACTCCACCAATCCACAGTCAGACAGATGGTGTACAAATGGAGGAAATTCAAGACCATTGTTACCCTCCCCAGGAGTGGTCGACCAACAAAGATCACTCCAAGAGCAAGGCGTGTAATAGTTGGCGAGGTCACAAAGGACCCTGGGGTAATTTCTAAGCAACTGAAGGCCTCTCTCACATTGGCTAATGTTAATGTTCATGAGTCCACCATCAGGAGAACACTGAACAACAATGGTGTGCATGGCAGGATTGCAAGTAGAAAACCATTGCTCTCCAAAAAGAACATTGCTGCTCATCTGCAGTTTGCTAAAGATCACGTGGATAAGCCAGAAAGCTATTGGAAACATTTTTTTGTGGACTGATGAGACCAAAATAGAAATTTTTGGTTTAAATGAGAAGTGTTATGCTTGGAGAAAGGAAAACACTGCATTCCAGCATAAGAACCTTATACAGCTGTGAAATATGGTGGTGGTAATATCATGGTTTGGGCCTGTTTTGCTGCATCTGGGCCAGGACAGCTTGCCATCATTGATGGAACAATGAATTCTGAATTATACCAGCGAATTCTAAAGGAAAATGTCAGGACATCTGTCCATGAACTGAATCTCAAGAGAAGGTGGGTCATGCAGCAAGACAACGACCCTAAGCACACAAGTCGTTCTCCCAAAGAATGGTTAAAGAAGAATAAAGTTAATGTTTTGGAATGGCCAAGTCAAAGTCCTGACCTTAATCCAATCGAAATGTTGTGGAAGGACCTGAAGCGAGCAGTTCATGTGAGGAAACCCACCAACATCCCAGAGTTGAAGCTGTTCTGTACGGAGGAATGGGCTAAAATTCCTCCAAGCCAGTGTGCAGGACTGATCAGCAGTTACTGGAAACATTTAGTTGCAGTTATTGCTGCACAAGGGGGTCACACCAGATACTGAAAGCAAAGGTTCACATACTTTTGCCACTCACAGATATGTAATATTGGATCATTTTCCTCAATAAATAAATGGCCAAGTATAATATTTTTGTCTCATTTGTTTAACTGGGTTCTCTTTATCTACTTTTAGGACTTGTGTGAAAATCTGATGATATTTTAGGTCATATTTATACAGAAATATAGAAAATTCTAAAGGGTTAATAAACTTTCAAGCACCACTGTATAATGAATGAGGCACTTGAGCATCATTCTTGCTCAGTCAGTATTGGAGGACGCACCATCTCAAACCTTAGATTCGCTGATGACATTTACAGGCTGGCTGGGACGGAAGAAGAACTTTCAAAACTTGTGAACTGCATGGATGCAACCTCGGTCAAGTACGGCATGGAAATAAATGCTGAGAAGACAAAGTTGACGACAAACAAAGAGGAACCAATCAAAACAATAATCACAGTTGGCAGCCACGAACTTGAGACTGTAAAGAAATTCAAATATCTGGGAGCAATAATCAGTGAAGATGGCTCCAAGACAGAAGTCCTGGCAAGAGCAGCACTAACAGCTAAAGCCCTAGACAAACTCAAATCCATCTGGAAAGATAAGAACATCAGCCTTAAACCCAAATTGAAACTACTACATGCTCTAGTACTCTCAATTTTTCTGTATGCATGCGAGAATACAAGCTGTAGAAATGAAATGTTACAGGAAGATTCTTGGCATAAGGTACACAGGCCACATCACAAATGAGGACATATGCAAAACCATCAAACAACACATGAGACAGTATGAGGACCTGCTGAGAACAGTGAAAAGAAGAAAGCTAAATTGGTATGGACACATAACGAGATCACATGGGCTGTCAAAAACGATCCTTTAAGGCAGGGCTTTTCAAAGTGTGTGTGTGTGGGGGGGGGGGGGGGGGCGCAACGTGAGGAAACATAAACCAGAATAAATTACTATTGCGGACATTTAGCGAACTTCAGCTAGCCTTTACCACAGACAAAATGGATCGATTTTTAGTACCTAAAGCTACAGTGAGTGAGGAGACAGAGTCTGGGCCAAGCAAAAAAACAGAGCCTCCAGGATGTTGCGATTTGCAACTTCAACGCAAATTCAACCAATCCCTGCGAATTCAGGGCAGTGTTACAATTATATCCAATCACCGCAACTTTCCCGCAAATTTGACCAATCGTTGGCGTCGTCTTGAGGTGACGTCGACAAACTACCTTCCACCTTACTTCCATGTATACGTTCAAGAGAAGCAGCACGTGCCGCAGTGTTGCCAGATTGGGCGGTTTCAAGTGCATTTTGGCGGGTTTTGAACATATTTTGGACTGGAAAACGTCAGCAGTATCTGGCAACACTGCATGATGTGTGAGTCAGTGTTTATGTAGGCTTAAATTCTGTTACTGAAAGTGTGTTATGTTTACAGTGAAGGACTGTGTGCGCTTTATTTTTTTTTTACTTAATACAAGAAATTAATGGATGGCAATATTTTTGCCAAAATGGTATTTTATTTTCCATTGTTTAGGCAGCTTCAGCATCATACTGTGAGATTCTGTTCAAATTGTTTTTTTTTTCTTCTATGAAGCCTGAGCCATTTATTTTATTAGTTTATAATTATTGTTTAATTTAGTCTTCAGGAGAGACTGCCTGCACACAGTACTAGTATTAATAGGTTTTTTTCTTGCATGAAAGCTGAGGCATCTATATTATATTTTAAGGTAACTTCAGGTTGTGCTGTGAGGTTCTATGCACTTTAACTTTTGAACCAACAGGTGCATTTGGATAAGTAAAGCCTATTTTTCTGCATTTTTGTAGTCCTGGTAATCTTTTATATTGGTGAAGTTGTTTATAGGACCATTTCTCAGTGTCTTTGTTTTTTAATCAATAGTTTTTCAGTAATAACTTAATATTTAACATATCACTCAATTTTAATCACAAAAAGAGAAAATCGCAACAATTTCTCGCAACTTTCACTTCCTCCCGCAATGTAATCGCAACAAAAACCTAAAAAACACCGCGACTTTCATCGCAATTTTTTGGAAAAACCCCCACAACATCAGACATTTTAGCCTGCAACAATCACAAAAAAGGCCCGCGGAATCCTGGGGGGACTGAAAAATGAAGGAAGTCTGACCGCGATTATTTAAAGTTTGGATTTTCATGGACTGGATCTGAAGATGCTCCACTGCCACAGTGTGTTGTCTGCCAAGAGGTGCTAGCTAACAATGCTATGAGATGTTTAAAATGTGTAAAACAAGATGTTTTAAAAAGCACAGATGTTTAAAATGTGAAAAAGAAAAAAATGTGTACAACAACAATTAAGTATAGCAACAACAAAAATTGTAAGGGGGGCGCTGTTGTTTATTTCCTCTCTGAGGGGGGGCTGACTCTCCCACACTTTGAAAACCCCTGCTTTAAGGAACAGTCAATGGAGCCAGGAGGCAGGGCAGACAGAGAAAAAAGTGGGCAGACAACATCAGTGAATGGACCAAGAAGGCCTTTGCAGAAACACAAAGAATTGCCCAAGACTGCACACAGTGGAGAAGGCTGGTGAAACACTCACTGAAGCAGAGCCCCCACCACCCTGGGTAGGGTTATGGGACCAAGACAAGGCTTCTGTTAGCTTGTCTTGTGTATGTTTTTATTTTCCATGCCAGTGCTTCTGTTGTTTTCTGCACTTCTATTGTCATGTTTTCATGCCTGGTGTTTATTGTTGCTTTGTCTATACTGTGTAAATAAAAGGTTTCTGCAATTGAATGCATCTCTGCTCCTCAACCATGACAGAAATATGTGGAAGGTGGAACTGTCAGATTCGAGAGACAGAGAGAGAGAGAGAGAGAGAGAGACCACATTCGCATCACTTTTTAAAGGATATTGTTTTATTTTATATGAATTACTGTTGATGTGATATTTGCAGCTTATAAATGAAATGTTAGTATCGGTATGTACAGTGCCTTGCAAAAGTATTCATCCCCCTTGGTGTTTGTCCTGTTTTGTCGCATTACAAGCTGGAATTAAAATGGATTTTGGAGGGTTAGCACCATTTGATTTACACAACATGACTACCACTTTAAAGGTGCACATTGTTTTTTTTATTGTGACACAAACAATAAGATGAAAAAAACAGAAATCTGGAGTGTGTATAAGTATTCACCCCTTCCCTCCAAAAGTCAATACTTTATAGAGCCACCTTTTGCTACAATTACAGCTGCAAGTCTCTTGGGATATGTCTCTATTAGCTTAGCACATCTAGCCACTGGGCTTCTTGCCCGTTCCTCAAGGCAAAACTACTCCAACTCCTTCAAGTTAGATGGGTTGCGTTGGTGTACAGCAATCTTCAATTATGCCACAGATTCTCAATTGGATTGAGGTCTGGGCTTTGATTAGGCCATTCCAAGACATTTGAATGTTTCCCTTTAAACCACTCCAGTGTAGCTTTAGCAATATGTTTAGGGTCATTGTCCTGCTAGACCGTGAACCTTCATCCCAGTCTCAAACCTCTGGCTGACTCAAACAGGTTTTCCTCCAGAATTACCCTGTATTTAGTGCCATCCATCTTTCCTTCAGTTCTGACCAGCTTTCCTGTCCCTGCAGATGAAAAATATCCCCACAGCATGATGCTGACACTGCCATGCTTCACTGTAGGAATGGCGTTCTCAGGGTGTTGGGTTTGCGCCACACATGGCATTTCCCATGATAGCCAAAAAGTTCAATTTTTGTCTCATTTGACCAGAGAATTTTCTTCCATGTGTTTGGGGAGTCTGCCACATGCTGTTGGGCAAACTCCAAACATGATTTTTTAAGCAATGGCTTTGTTCTGGCCACTCTTCCATAAAGCCCCACTCTGTGGAGTGTATGGCTTAAAGTGGTCCTATGGACAGATACACACATCTCTGCTGTGGCTCTTTGCAGCTCCTTCAGTGTTATCTTTGGTGTCTTTGTTGCATCTCTGATTAATGCCCTCCTTTCCCGGTCTGTGAGTTTTGGTGGGCGGCCTTCTCTTGTCAGGTTTGTAGTGGTGCCATATTCTTTCCATTTTTGCTATAATGGATTTAATGGTGCTCCCTGGGATATTCAAATTTTGGGATATTTATGACCCAACCCTGATCTATACTTCCCCACAACTTTATCTCTGAGCTGTTTGGAGTGCTCCTTGGTTTTCATGTTGCAGTCGTGCTTGCTTAGTACTGTTGCAGAGTCAGGGTCCTTCCAGAACAGGTTGATTTATACAGACATCATGTGAGAGATCATGTGACACTTTGATTGCACACAGGTGGATCTTAATCAACTAATTATGTGACTTCCATCCATCCATCCATCCATCCATCCATTATCTGTAGCCGCTTATCCTGTTCTACAGGGTTGGAGGCAAGCTGGAGCCTATCCCAGCTGACTATGGGTGAGAGGCGGGGTACACCCTGGACAAGTCGCCAGGTCATCGCAGGGCTGACACAGAGACAAACAACCATTCACACTCACATTCACACCTATGGTCAATTTTGAGCCACCAATTAACCTAACCTGCATGTCTTTGGACTGTGGGGGAAACCAGAGCACCTGGAGGAAACCCACGCAGACACGGGGAGAACATGCAAACTCCACACAGAAGGGCCCTTGCTGGCCACTAGGCTCGACCCCAGGACCATCTTGCTGTGAGGAGACAGTGCTAACCACTACACCACCATGCCACCTAATTATGTGACTTATGAAGTGAATTGGTTGGACCAGCTCTTACTTAGGGGTTTCATACGAAAGGGGGTGAATACTTATGCACACTCCAGATTTCTGTTTTTTCATCTTAATTATTGTTTGTGTCACAATAAAAACAATGTGCACCTTTAAAGTGGTAGGCATGTTGTGTAAATCAAATGGTGCTAACCCTCCAAAAATCCATTTTAATTCCAGCTTGTAATGCAACAAAACAGAACAAACACCAAGGGGGATGAATACTTTTGCAAAGCACCGTATGTACATGAAAAACAAGCGTACATACTGTGGTTCGCTCAGATAACTGCTTGTTGAGCAGTGGCACTGATGCCATCTTGATGGCAGTATGAGCAGTGCTATCACAATATCATTTATGTCACCGCCAGCAACATGTAACAATTCTGAATCCTGCTGGAGCCATGACAGAAGATTTCCTTCAATGTTACTAAGTTGACAAGGAACAAGATTAAGGTTTCAACTTTGCCATTTTGCTCATATTCCCACAGGACACCATTGTTGCACAACAATGGAAAATATACGGTTTTCAGTGTGAGTGGGAATGGAGTAAAACTATTCCCAAGATGGATCACCCCAAAGCTAAATAGCAAAGCTTTTTGCAAACTTGTTCAGAGATGGGTAGAACTCACGAGGCATGGATGTGGCAACTGACATATTGAGGTGATGCATCTGCAGTGTGAAGGCTTTATCATTTCTGATCTTCCATCCAGGTCACAAATGATACATTTTTACCAAATGTAAGCCACTTATTTTAGTTGTGTACAGGTTATTAGCCCACTCCTGACTACTCTTGAAGGAATTCTAACCAATCCCACTTGCTCTTGCACCATTACGTTCTTTTTGTTTGTATTTGCAGTTTTTTCTAACGTTTTTCCAATCTCGCATTTTTTTTTCTAATGGACAAAATATGAATGAATGAACACTGTAACCCTGTTGTGTAGCACTGTGCCCAATACACTCTTATTCTAATAAACGTGGCCTTTTTTTGTCTGACGAGCTTCATATCCCACTCCCACCTACGGTACATGAAAATAAAAAACATATTGTTTTGTTTTTTCACAGTCCCAATGACGATCATGATCATGACGTCATGACGTTTCAGACACAAGCAAGGCATTGTCAAGTGGTGTAAAGTGAATAATAAGTAATAATAAGTTCAAATTATATAGCACCTTTCTCACACTCAATGCCGCTTTACAGTTACAAATATATATAGGATTTGCTTCCTTTATATATTTGATGAACAGGAAACTTGGAGCAATGACAGGTTTTATGAAACCAATTCTGTTTTGAGAGTATTCCTCTGTTCTACTAGAAAAACAATGATTTTGACTATGTCTTTATTTATTATTATTATTATTATTATTATTATTATTATTATTATTATTATTATTATTATTATATAAAAAATATTTGCAAGTTGTTTATCAGAAGATAGAATTTAACAGTGTACCTGCAAATGCCGAACCATAGCTGCCATTATATTCAAGTGCTGTGATGTCTAGAAATTGCCACGGTTTGATTAAGCTGACTATTTTTATTTATTTATTATTATATTTCAATTATGCATGTGGTGTCTGGGAAAGTCCATAAAATCAAATAGGTTGAAAGCTTCCAGAGAGATCATAGCTGCTGTCATGTATTTCTTTTGGTGTGCATGTAAGATATACCATATGCATTGCAGAAGCTTGCCTGAAAAAATCAAGGTCATTTCTATTCTAGGAAGAGCTCGAGTCGCTTAGCTTACTCTCTGCTTAGATAGCTTGCCAAAAGCCTCTCAGATGTGGCCATCATATTTAAAAAATGTCTCTGTAAAAGCTTAAGCAAAAGGTCCCAAACATTCCACTTGTAAAGAATGGATTTATTTTTGCCCTTCACTCTCAGGGCTTTATGTAATCAGGCAGTGAAAGGCCTGCTCTAAAAGTCTGTTCCAGTACTCAGAGGGTTTTCATTCTCTTTAAAACAAGCTTGCTTTGTGAAGGATGTAACACAGTTGAGGCCAAAAGTTTATGCACACCGAGGCTGAAGATGTTCAATCTAAATTTTTCACAATGTCACTCATAATTTTTTCAAGTCAGTGATGGGATCTACTTTGTTCATATCAGAGGTTATTTTAAAACCAAAAGGGCACTCGGTAGAGTGTATACCTCCACCAAGCCACATAGTATCAACATCAAAATCAAATCACTCAAACCAAGGATAATACTAAAGCTGTACACCAAATTTCATTAAAATCCGTCCATCCATCCATTATCTGTAACCGCTTATCCTGTGCAGGGTCGCAGGCAAGCTGGAGCCTATCCCAGCTGACTACAGGTGAGAGGCAGGGTACACCCTGGACAAGTCGCCAAATCATCGCAGGGCTGACACAGAGACAAACAACCATTCACACTCACATTCACACCTACGGTCAATTTAGAGTCACCAATTAGCCTAACCTGCATGTCTTTGGACTGTGGGGAAAACCGGAGCACCCGGAGGAAACCCACACAGACATGGGGAGAACATGCAAACTCCACACAGAAAGGCCCTCGCCGGCCACTGGGCTCGAACCCAGAACCTTCTTGCTGTGAGGCGACAGCGCTAACCACTACACCACCGTGCCGCCCTCATCAAAATCCGTTCACTACTTTGAGTTATGATGGGGACAAATCATTCTGGCTCTGCATACACATCAGGATCCTGGATCCAAATCCATATCCAGATTTGCATCAAAGGCTACGTTCACACTGCAGGCTGAAGTGACTCAAATCCGATCTTTTCGCCCATATGTGACCTGTATCCGATTTTTATTGACAATATGAACGACACAGATCCGATTTTTTCAAATCCGACCCAGGCCGTTTGGATATGTGGTCCTAATTCCGATCCCTATCCGCTCTTTTCATATGCGACTTCAGTCTGAACCGCCAGGTGGCATTCATCCGACTTACACGTCATCAACAAGCCACAAACGTCACTATTCTGCGCTGAAGTAGGCGGCGGGTCTCTCAAAAAAAGTTACAACAACATGGCGCATAATCACGGGCGCAGATAGAGGGGGGGACGGGTGGGATTCGTCCCACCCAGATTTAAATTCACCTCGTTCGGTCCCCCCCACTTATAGGGAGGAAAAACCATCTATGCTGTCTTTCTTTGTATAAGGCAAACCTCACGGAAAAATCAAAAGACTAATTACCATTCGGTTTATTGAGGTGCACAGCAGTGTATACATAGTTGCAACAACTCACATAAAACAAAGACTGATATTCGGTTGGTTGAGCTGTGCAGACTGCACAGGTTGCGAGCTCGAGCTTGGTTGCTATGGTTACTAACAACAAGTTTGACAGGCATATCGGGGTTGGGGTTGGTTTGCTGGCAGCTTTGTCCCCCCCCAGTTTTTTATCCCTCCCAGTTCAAAAAACGTATCTGCGCCCCTGCGCATGACATCAATGCGAGGGACGCTTCGGGCTGTGAAGGTTCTGAATCTTCTCAATGGAAGGACGCAGAGGTTAGGGAGCTGATTTCCATTTGGGGGGATGCAGCTATTCAAGCTAGATTGGATGGGTCATACCGCAACCGGGCGGTTTTACTTCCGTAAACACTGGCCATGCTCACTGCGTGTGACGTCGTCATATCCTGCAATGTGCATGCGGAACACTTTTAGGTCGCTTTTCGTTCATACTGAGGATCACATACAAGTCGCATATATTTGTTAATGTGAACGACCTCACAAAAAAATCGGAATTGAGCATTAAGCCTTGCAGTGTGAACGTAGCGAAAATGTATTCAATTGTTCCTTGGCCCATGGTTCACCTGTCCTCCAAATTTCATCAAAATCTGTTTACTACTTTTTGAGTTACGTTTGGAAAAGACAAACAAACGGAGGCAAAACATAACCTCCTACAACAAATTTGGAATAGGTAATAATTAATTAGAAACATTTATTTCAGCTTTCTGTGATGACCTGGCGACTTGTCCAGGGTGTACCCTGCCTCTTGCCCATAGTCAGCTGGGATAGGCTCCAGCTTGCCCGCGACCCTGCACAGGATAAGCAGTTACAGATAATGGATGGCTGGATGGATTTCAGCTTTAAATCACAATATCAGAAGCCTAGTGGGTCAACAGCTTTAATACGCCAAGCTGACTGTCTGTTTAAGCAGTCTGGAAGATTCCAGAAATGTATGTAATAACCTTTAGAAGCTTCTGATTGGCCAATTGCCATAACTAAAAGTTAATTGGGAGTGCAGCAGTAGCTGTAAAAGGGCCAACATAAAAGGGACAGTGCCTTTTTGCCCTTGATACCATGAGAAAATCCAAACAACACAGACAAGCTCTCAGAAGAAAAAAAAGTTTTTAATACTTAAGAGAAATTTTCAAACAACTGATGATACCATGAGCATCTGTGCACACAATTGGGACCACACACTGCATTGTTCAGAACAAATGAACTCACATCGATGTATGAGTTTTGGTCCCAAAGGTTCGACTGAACAAAGGAATAAAACATGATGGTAGTGTGTTGCTCTAGAAAGGTTTGCTAACAATTCCTTTTACCCCATAGCAATTTGCAAATGATTTCATGACGGTCAGTACCGGTCAAAAGTTTGGACACTCCTCTCCTATTCACTTACCTTGATGACACTTTACACACTATTGACATTATCTTAACCAGCTTCATGAGGTAGTCACCTGGAATGCTTTCCAGTTAACAAGTGTACCTCGTCAAAAGTTAATTAGTGCAATTTCTTACCTTCTTAATGCATTTGAGATCTCATCTCATCATCTCTAGCCGCTTTATCCTTCTACAGGGTGGCAGGCAAGCTGGAGCCTATCCCAGCTGACTACGGGTGAAAGGCGGGGTACACCCTGGACAAGTCGCCAGGTCATCACAGGGCTGACACATAGACACAGACAACCATTCACACTCACGGTCAATTTAGAGTCACCAGTTAACCTAACCTGCATGTCTTTGGACTGTAGGGGAAACCGGAGCACCCGGAGGAAACCCACGCGGACAACATGCAAACTCCACACAGAAAGGCCCTCGCCAGCCACGGGGCTTGAACCCAGACCTTCTTGCTGTGAGGCGACAGCGCTAACCACTACACCACCGTGCCACCCGCATTTGAGATCAAACAGTAAATAGTAAATAATAAAAACACACTAAATAGCCCTATTCCACAACTGTCGTAATATATATTATTCTATCCACATTCACTGGATATGAGCAATCGTGCGCTCTGATTGGCTACTCTACTACTAGGCTATCAACTCATATATTGTGAGTAGAGTAAAACAAAATGGCAGTGTGCATCAAGTCAGATAGATCACTTTCTTATCAAGTATTTAAAAGAAACAGAAATAGCTAAAAGAATACCCCCCCCCAAAAAAAAACTCCTGTTCCACACTCCAGCCCAGTTGGTGGCAGTAATGCACCTTTAAGTTGGTTTGCCAAAGGTAAAAAAAAAACGCTAAAGAAGAAGACGACGACGGTGAAGCGTGTTACCTAACCAACCAAGGACAAAATAAAAACTCTACGCGAAAAAAAAGAACAAAATATGGAATAACAGTATTTGATGGTAAGAACGTTTTTTATTTTTCAAGAATTATTATAGCATTTTTCACAAATTGCTACTGTCATTTCATCGGTTTGTTTACATTCTAAGCGGAAATGATTTTGTTGGACATTCTGTATAAAGTTTTTATTATCGAATTTGCAAAAAATAAAAATGAAAATGCTCCATTTCTCAAAATCCGGTGAATGTGGATAGAATAAAATAGTTATTCCACTCAATCTCATCGTACATGGCTTATAGCCAACTCGGTGCTATGTGCCTTGTCGGCTATCAGCACATGTACGACTCGATTTCATGGAATAACTGTTAATTATGTCAAGAACCGCTCAACTAAATAAAGAGAAACATCATCCATCATTACTTTAAGACACAAATTGTCTTTTAATTAACAAAAATAAAGGCAAACCATTGAATTAGAAGGCGTGTCCAAACTTTTTACTGGTACTGTACGTTCAGGAAAGGTTCTGGGTTCAGCCAGTACACTGGAGAAACAGACACTATCCAGACACGTGGCCTGTCATCACTCATGTTAAGCTTCAGAACAATGCGGCATTTATTTGGCGCTTTCTTCTCACTTACTCATAGCCTTTCAAATTAGTGCCTTGGCCTTATCACGCCACCGCAGCTGTCGAGTCGCACAGATCCATGACCCATTGCTTGATAATTTCAAAAGCTCTTCTTGAAATCAGCAAAGTAACTGCAGCCATTGAGGCTTTAGATTGAAACGCTCCAGTCTAATTGCACCTATTATATCCTTCACTCATGTTTCATAATTACCTTCCACCACTGAATGTGGTGTTAAATGGAAAGAAAGCAGAAAGATGTACGACAGTGTACTGTAGTGTGTGCTCTAAATCTGTGGCTGTAGCAGGTATCCAAAAATGATCTGAGTTTATGGTTCAGCCAGTGTCGTTTCTGACATCTCTTTATTCTCTGCTGGTTTCTTTCTTTCTTTTTTTTATTGTGATGTGTGTGCAGAGGCAGACAGAATGAGGAAATTGCTTTCTCTCAGTTCATTCTGCATCTGCACATCTTTCCTCTGCGTTTTAATTGAACACCTGTTGAGTTTCTTCTTGACAATATCAAAATTTCACACTGACTTGTTTTTATCCGTACAACAAACACTCGAACTAATACTTTGAAAATATGCTAATGTGGACAAGAATGAATGAGAGTTAGAGGGAGTTGAGTTCATTCATTATCTCTAGCCGCTTTATCCTTCTACAGGGTCGCAGGCAAGCTGGAGCCTATCCCAGCTGACTACGGGCGAAAGGCGGGGTACACCCTGGACAAGTCGCCAGGTCATCACAGGGCTGACACATAGACACAGACAACCATTCACACTCACATTCACACCTACGGTCAATTTAGAGCCACCAGTTAACCTAACCTGCATGTCTTTGGACTGTGGGGGAAACCGGAGCACCCGGAGGAAACCCACGCGGACACGGGGAGAACATGCAAACTCCGCACAGAAAGGCCCTCGCCAGCCCCGGGGCTCGAACCCAGGACCTTCTTGCTGTGAGGCGACAGCGCTAACCACTACACCACCGTGCCGCCCTGGGAGTTGGGTTGTTGTATGTAAATAACACAATAGTAAGTGATTCCTACAGGCTTCTGTTTGGTGCCATGTTTTTTTTTTTGGGGGGGGGCAGGCGGCGAACAATTGTATTAGGGATATCCCATTGATTTTTTTTTCTCTTTTGCTTGGGCATCTTAAGTTTGAGTCACTTAAGATCCAAGTCCTTGTACAGTAATTTGTGAATTCCAGCAATCAAGACACATCAAAACAAAGCCGCTTTCCAAAATGTTTTAGCTATCTGGTATATGAAAAAAAAAAACCTCTAATAAAGGCACACTTTTGAAGCAGTTAACTAAAATGTACTTGTTTAAATCCAGTTTGATTGCTTAGCTGCTTTGTACAGACAAGGGATTCCCACATTTTTTTATTCACACACCTACTGCGGATCTTGTGCACATCCGGAAGGTTTCCATTCCATTACACGTATTTAGCAGACGCTCTTATCCAGAGTAACATACAACATACCCAGAGCAGCCTGGGGAGCAGTTGGGGGGTTAGGTGCCTTGCTCAAGGGCATTTCAGCCATTCCTGCTGGTTCAGGGAATCGAACTAGCAACCTTTTGGTTCCAAAGATGCTTTCTAGGCTATGGCTTCCCCATTTAAAACTGACATCCACTCGACAGCACATCAGAACCAATACATCGCAGTTATTTCCAAGTCAAATGCTTCCTTGAAGTCCTCCTCCAAAATTTGTACATATGAGTTCAGATGTAATAATTATGACATAGCATGCCTTCAAGTGGTTTTGGTCAGAAAAAAAATGGATGGCATGAGAAAACTAATTTTGTTCTGATTCTTTTTTTTTCTGTATCATCAATGACCAGAAGTTAATTTTGCCTTCACCTACGGTCACACTACAGTTCGCGATGCTTTGCGATGTGTTATCGATGAAAATGAGGCATTTGGTGGAGATGCTCCCCCAAGCTTCTGGAAATATTCCCAAACTCATCTGTGAGTATTTGCTGCTTCGTTTGCTGACGAAAACATCACCAGAAAATTTCAATGCATGCACATAACATATAACATTTATAACATTTTTGGCCACTCATGAGGTGGAGACACACTGACAAACAACTCGCAAAGCTCAGAGAACATTCACCATGCATCACATGATTGGTGGCGATGGTACAAATTTTTCATTGACAAGTATTCACAAACCCATCATGAGCTGTAGTGTGACCAGGGTCTTATCTTCTCATCTCATCTCATTATCTCTAGCCACTTTATCCTGTTCTACAGGGTCGCAGGCAAGCTGGAGCCTATCCCAGCTGACTACGGGCGAAAGGCGGGGTACACCCTGGACAAGTCGCCAGGTCATCACAGGGCTGACACATAGACACAGACAACCATTTACACTCACATTCACACCTACGGTCAATTTAGAGTCACCAGTTAACCTAACCTGCATGTCTTTGGACTGTGGGGGAAAACGGAGCACCCGGAGGAAACCCACACAGACACGGGGAGAACATGCAAACTCCGCACAGAAAGGCCCTCGCCAGCCACGGGGCTCGAACCCGGACCTTCTTGCTGTGAGGCTAACCACTACACCACTGTGCCGCCGGTTTGGGGGTCCTCCCTCAGAAAATTTTTAATTAATTAGATGCCATTTGCTGCATTCTGGTGTATTTTTAACAGGTTGTTAAACACCTAATTTTACCTACAAAAGTCACTTAATTCAATGACTATTTTCGAGACTCAACAATAAGTCCTCATTCAACTAGTCCATATATTCATCAGCCTGTTTTTAAACCCACCGCTCTGCCTAAGATAATGAGATGAATGGGACAATTTATCACCAACAATGACTTTATGGGTGCATTTTACTTTTTATTTTGAGTTTCCTTTTTTATTTAGTTTTAAATGTAACATAACATGCCATTGTGCCAAGCAATAGTGACACTCAACTGTATGTTTAAAAATAAGAATATTCATAATTTCACACAATGAACAGGCATGACATGGCATCATGCAAACTTCATAACACAAAATCACACTGTGCCAAGCAACGGTGACACATAAAAAACAACTTCACACAATGAACAGGTGCAATTTTGTTCACCACCAACAGTGACTTTAGTGGGTGCATTTTACTTTTTTCCGATTTCGTGATACTCATAACAAAAATGACATGGCATCATGCAGTCTTCATAACACAAAATTACACTGTGTCAAGCAACGACACATAAAAGAGAACTTCACACAATGAACAAGTGTCAGTTTTGTCAACCTACATGCAATGGTGGTACTACAGTAGCATTTACAGATTAGTATAACAAATAGATTTATAGATATAACTCCTTCTTACATTGGTGCCACCACAATTTCTACCACTTCATAACTTTTATCCCCCTTTCCTTCACAATCCACCTGGAATAACATCCATCTCTCTCCATTGCTTTCCTTTCTACTATTCCTTCCCCACACACTGATTTCCCATGTTACTTTCCAGAAAACTGGCAAAGACCAGACAAAACAAGTTCTTCGGATCACAACAGGGAATCAATAAATATCATCAGAGCACACTTGACCTCATTCTTGGCATTACAATAAGATTGGCCTACTGGGTTTGAATTAAATGATAGCTAACATTAAGCTAGCTGATACATCTAACATTGACTAGCCAGCTAACTGCACTAACATTTCCACTGGGACAAAAAAAAAACCTGTCCTGTGGGGAAATTTTGACCGACTTTCCGCTGCTTTGTAAAGAATGTCCTTATGTCCATTGTGTCTGGGGAGGAGCAAATACTGCAAACAATTCATCATCAACCAAGAATACCCCATTAGGCTAAGCTTATTTCATTGTTTAGTTGAACGTTAATTTAACGTGGCCGAGGGTTAATTTTGAGGGCATATAACAAAAGAATAAGGTTTTAGTAAAAGCTAGACAGTGTGAGGTGGCAATGGGGCTGACGTCACCTCCTCCACTTTCAAGCAGCTGCACCAACATTTCCCTGCTTGCGCTGAGATTCACTTCACTTGCGTGCGGTGAGTGGTTGTCGGTAACGCCCGGAAAACCCGGAGTGAATTTTCAGTGGTATGTGTATTCCTTTATCGATCAAGTGGAATGGATTCTTTCACGAAGCAATAGAAACAGTGCTGGGTGAACTAATATTTTATGTTAAATGTGTGGGGGGGTCCAAACAAAGAATTATGAAGGGGACACGCCCCCTTCACATTCAATGGTGGCAACGCCCATGATTCACACTCACACCTACGTCAATTTAGAGCTACCAATTAACCTAACCTGCACGTCTTTGGACTGTGGGGGAAACCAGAGCACCTGGAGGAAACCCACGCAGACATGGCGAGAACATGCAAACTCCACACAGAAAGGCTCCCGTTGGCTGCTGGGCTCGAACCCAGAACCTTCTTGCTGTGAGGCAACAGTGCTAACCACTACACCACCGTGCCGCCCTTGAAGCAATATTGATTAATTAAAATATGTTTCCATTAAATCATTTCTAATTTGTATCAGCTCATTTAGTCACTTTATTCAGGCATGTAGTTCTTAATATGTACTATAACAAACCTCCCTCCTGTATCAGGCTCATTACAGTATCCTGGTCTGAATACTGATCTGGGGGAAAAAAAAACACACACACACACACACACACACACTCAACAACAATGCAGCAGCTTGTAAGAGCAGCAGGGAGCAGAGCATTACGGATGAAACAACTCCCCTCATTATATTATTTGTTTGCTGCAGTTAAGCAAATGGTTACAAATAAGTGTTTTAAAAGACTCGTAGCCAAAGACACAAAATCTGTTTCTCAGTCCCCCATGGACTGCTAATGGTGAGGAGTGTGTTTCTGAGACAAAGCCTCTTGTCTGTTGAATATAGCACATTTCCTTATAATGTACCACGCTTGTAGAGGGAAGCTCCACAAGGAGTTTATGGACACTGTGTTGCATTGAAGATAAAGATAACTGACACAGTGAAGGCAAAGAAGAGAAATCACAGAAATACAGCAGGAATCCCAACACATCTGCACTGGAAGTCACAATGTTGTGCTGTGTGAAGGCGACAGAGGCAATGATGGAGAGGCGAAAAAAGTAACCAAGCCTGTGTTTAAGCCTACTGAGCGAAATCACAATTTGCTGTAGTGTTTTTTTTTTTTTACTGTATATTCAATCACCATGTTGGAAGTGATGGCTGGTTGTGATATCACAGCAATGAATTAGACTCGAGTCAACATGGTATCACAAAGTATCATCGATGGCATAATAAGAACGATGACGTCAGGGGTCCCCAGACTTTTGCGCAACAACATCAAGTAGACGTGATGAATTTTCTGCAACCTTGACTACACTGTATTTTTAAAAGTGGACAATTATAAACCATTTTCAGTGCATGCAAAGATGTATCTGGAGACTCTGAGTAATAAATGTTTTGCCATAATTTCATGTTCGTTTTCTTGACCTCTTGTGCTCCACCGCGTCAGAGTCAATGTCGCTGCATTTCTATAGAAAGACAGGTTCGATACATGGACGAAGAAATTTGTCCATGTTTATTTGCCCACTATTTCAAACGAGTAGCACACAAACTATACATTTATAGTTAGTGTGTTATTAATTTGTAAAATAATTAAATAAAACTGAAGATTAGATTGTGAGTTTTTCCTCATAACCCCACTGGGAGCTTCTGCCTTTTGGTCATGTTTCTTCCAAATACTGAACACGTGAGAAAAGTTGCAATACTTGTTTATACGTAGAGAAAATTGTGCCCCAGTGCAGTGTTTCCCACAGACCAGGTAGCAATTTGTGGTGCTCCACTGTGCCGATGAGGGAATCGTGCGCGGTGGTGTCGTGGCGGTCGGTGGAGTCGGTCATTGGGGTGTATGCAAAGTGTTTACAGCGGGCGGTGTTCAAACACACAGTATTTTTCTTCTGAGTCACCTGCTGGGACTATTTTAAAGCGACAAGAATCATTTGAGATTATTCAGTTCAATCTAAATTCTTTTAAGTTCTTTAAGAGAAGACAGCTAAAACAATTTTTACCAGAACCCTGCCTGGTTTCATTCCTTGACCCAACTTTACATTACAGGGCAGGCCATTAGTTTGCTGGGCTTGATGTTGGTGGAAAACATGTCTTTTAAATTTATGAAAATTACTCACCAAAATTGAAGTTAAAGTTTAGTTTTTTTGCCTTTTTGGTGGCAATCTTTCAATCATTCTTTAGTTGACATTCAAGGAATAAATTGCAAAAAACAAGCTGGAGGTTTTTATTTTAAATATTGAACTCAACACTTACCTCAACCAATACTAAAATGAAATAAATAGTATAATGTAACAAAATAATAATAAAGTAAAATATCATAATTAGATGTAAGAAACCACTTAAGGTAACACCAAGGCAACTAACAATAATGAAAAAGCATTACCCTAATTGGTGCAAAGCCTGCATGCCCTATCAGAACATTTAAGTCTGCTTGGCTTCCTGAAAAAAAACTCAAGTGCTCTATCATAAGGGAAGTAATTGGGTTCAGGACCATTTATGGAGATTTGTAAGCAGGCTGCCAGGTGTTCCCCTTGGAGCCTATTCCTGAGGTCTGTTTTAATCTATGGATAAAGTACATTTTCTTCATCAAAGCACTAAATTTCCATTACATCAAAAAAATAAAGGAATACTGAATTTCTATGTGCTTACCCTATTCATAGCTGAGAAATCCAGTGCAGTGATGGTTTAGCTACTTCGCCAATAAAGCTAATAAAGATGTTTCTTAAAATATTCAGATTTTATGCTTCAGATAGCATCAACTAGGCATCCCTGCGAGTATAAAATTTTATTTAGGCTAGTGGGAAATCCTTATTTATTGTGAATGTCAAGCCATTATTAATAAACTTGTATGAATGCTGAAGCAGGATAAACGGGATAATGCAATAAGGCCAGTTCCTCGTGTCAAGCTGCTACTGTATGCATCAAAATTGGTTTATAGCCTGACTCAGGGATGTCCGTTTCCTGTAAGCCAAGAAGGCTATGATAAAGCTCATCACGAGCGGGGCCGTGGTCAAGCGCCGGTCTGTGACAGGAGGGCGGAGTCAGGGAAGGTAAGTGGCAGAATCACTACACCTGAGAGCAATTAACCTGTGTTTGTGTGTCTTCCCAGTGACCGCGCCCTATTTAAGGAGGGAGAGTGAGGGCAGAGATGTTGATCCCCAAATGAGACGCCTGTCGTGTGTGCCTGTCTGTTCAGAATAAATATTGTTAGACTGAAAAGTGTGGCAAAAAAAGCCCTATTTCCAAAACCTGATCTCTGTCCTGCCGTCCTCTGTGCTCCACCCACCCATACGAACTGCTACAGTGGTGCTGAAACCCGGGAAAGTGGAGCACCAGCCGAGCAGCCCCATGGAGTCCTCCCCGTTCGCCGACCTGGTCCACACCCTCGCCACGGCCCAGCAAAGCCAGCACCAGGCGCTCGTCACCCTCCGGAAGGAGCAAGAGCGATGCTTCGAGGCCCTGGTGCTGGCCCAACAAGAAGATCGAGAGGCGTTCCGGCACCTCCTCGCGTCGGCGGGGGCCACCAGCGCTCCTACCGCGGGCCCGTCTCCCCTCACCGTCACGAAGATGGGCCCGCAGGACGACCCCGAGGCGTTCATCACGCTCTTCAAGCAAGTCGCCGAAGCCTCGGGGTGGCCGATGGAGCAGCGCGCAGCGCGCCTCCTCCCCCTGCTAACGGGAGAGGCACAGCTGGCTGCGCTACAGCTCCCCACCGACCGCCGGCTGGCCTACGCGGCCCTCCGCCGGGCCATCCTCCAGCGCGTGGGGCACACTCCAGAGCAGCAGCACCAGCGCTTCCATGCGTTGCGCTTGGAGGAAGTCGGCCGGTCGTTCGCGTTTGGCCAGTAGCTCCGGGACACCTGCTGGCGGTGGTTGAGGGCCGACAACTGCGACGCCGAGGGAGTCATCGATCAGGTGGTGCTGGAACAATTCGTCGCTCGCTTGCCAGCAGGAACCGCGGAGTGGGTCCAGTGCCACCACCCGGCGTCGCTGGATCGGGCAGTGGAGCTGGCGGAGGACCATCTGGCGGCTGTCCCGGCGGCAGGACAGCAGATGGCATCTTCTCTTCTCTCCTCTTCTCTCTCTCTCTCTCCCTCCCCCTCCTCCTGTGTCCCATCCTCGCCCCATTCCCCCACCACAGAGGCGGGGGCCGGCACCACCCCAGCCGGCCCGCCGCACCCGCGGTGCCCTCCCGTTTCTCCCTTCTGTGTCTGTCTCTCCCCAACCTCAGGTGAGTGAGCCCCAGATCACCGGTGCAGAGGGAAAGCCCGGGCCGGTTTGCTGGCACTGTGGGGAGCCGGGCCACCTTCAACAGCAGTGCACGGCGATGGAAGTGGGCGCGGTGGTTCGGATCCCCGACGCGCCAGAGGCCGCCCTCGATCAGGCCGGAGCGTATCGCATACCGGTGAGTATCCAAGGGGATACATATCAGGCGTTGGTGGATTCTGGTTGTAACCAGACCTCAATTCACCAAAGCCTGGTTCAAAATGAGGCATTGGGGGGAGCACGGGGGTGAAGGTGTTGTGTGTGCACGGGGATGTTCACAGCTACCCTTTGGTGTCGGTCCACATTGTTTTCAGAGGGGAAAAATTTATAGTGAAGGCGGCGGTTAATCCTCGCCTTACCCACTCTTTAATTTTGGGGACTGATTGGCCGGGATTTCGGGGTTTAATGACATGCCTAGTAAAGAGTGGGCCCTGCTATTTGACAGGGGGAGGTCCCGGTGTCGCTTTGGCGGGAGCAGCTGTCACAGAGCCGTCTACGTCATCTCCGCGTCAGAGTGAGGAGCCGCTGGCTCCTCCTCTCTCTATTGGGGAATCCCTCGCGGATTTCCCATTAGAACAATCGCGAGACGAGACTCTGCGACATGTGTTTGACCAAGTGAGAGTAATCGATGGTCAAACGCTCCAGCCGAACGCCACCCCGTCCTTCCCCTACTTCGCAGTTATGAAGGATAGATTATACCGAGTGACGCAGGACACTCAAACTAAAGAGCGAGTCACGCAGCTTTTGATTCCGAAGAGCCGCCGGGAATTGGTATTCCAGGTGGCTCACTTTAATCCCATGGCTGGACACTTAGGGCAGGATAAGACACTAGCCCGAATAATGGCCCGATTCTATTGGCCGGGGATTCGCGGCGATGTTCGTAGGTGGTGTACGGCATGCCGCGAATGCCAGTTAATGAATCCAGCGGCCATTCCAAAAGCGCCTTTGCACCCTCTTCCGTTGATCGAGACCCCGTTTGAGAGAATTGGGATGGATCTCGTCGGGCCATTAGATCGGTCAGCACGGGGGTACCGCTTTATATTAGTTCTGGTGGACTATGCAACGCGATACCCGGAAGCAGTGCCTCTGCGCAATATCTCAGCACGCAGTATTGCGGAGGCACTCTTCCGCGTCATCTCCCGAGTCGGAATCCCGAAAGAGATTCTGACTGATCAAGGCACTACGTTTATGTCACGAACATTGCGCGAACTGTATGGGTTATTGAGAATTAAGCCGATCCGCACCAGTGTGTATCACCCACAAACGGATGGTTTAGTAGAACGGTTCAACCGCACCCTCAAAAATATCATTAAAAAATTCGTAAGTGAGGACGCACGTAATTGGGATAAGTGGCTCGAGCCCTTGTTGTTCTCAGTGTGAGAGGTTCCCCAAGCCTCCATGGGGTTCTCCCCATTCGAGTTATTATATGGACGCAAGCCACGCGGCATCCTAGACGTGCTGCGGGAAAATTGGGAGGAGGGACCTTCACAAAGCAAGAACGAAATTCAATACCTTATGGACCTGCGCGCAAAACTCTACATGCTCGCCCACCTAACCCAGGAGAATTTGCGGCAGGCCCAGGAACGGCAAGCCCGCCTGTACAACAAGGGTACGCGCCTTAGGGAGTTCACACAGGGAGATAAAGTACTCGTACTGTTGCCCACTTCGAGCTTCAAATTGATCGCCAAGTGGCAAGGACCCTTTGAGGTCACACGGCGAGTCGGGGACGTCGACTATGAGGTGAGGCGAACGGACAGGGGTGGGGCACTACAGATTTACCACCTCAATCTGCTGAAACTCTGGAATGAGGAGGTCCCCGTGGCGTTGGTGTCGGTGGTTCCGGAGAAGGCAGAGCTGGGGCCGGAGGTTCAAAAAGGGGCATTGGCATCCCGTACCTCTCCGGTCCCCTGTGGAGACCACCTCTCCCCGACCCAACTCACGGAGGTCGCCCAGTTGCAGACCGAGTTTTCGGATGTGTTCTCGCCCCTGCCCAGTCGCACGAACCTCATAGAGCACCACATAGATATGCCCCCGGGGGTTGTAGTACGTAGCCGCCCTTACAGGCTGCCCGAACACAAAAAAAAAGGTAGTTCGGGAAGAACTTGAGACCATGCTCGAAATGGGCATAGTTGAGGAGTCCCACAGTGACTGGAGCAGCCCGGTGGTCTTGGTACCCAAGGCCGACGGGTCGGTCCGGTTCTGTGTGGACTATAGAAAAGTTAACACGGTGTCTAAATTTGACGCGTACCCAATGCCTCGTATTGATGAGTTGCTCGATCGATTTGGCACGGCTCGCTTTTATTCGACACTGGATTTGACGAAGGGATATTGGCAGATCCCCTTGACTCCACTATCCCGAGAAAAAACGGCCTTTTCCACACTGTTTGGTTTACACCAATTCGTCACACTTCCGTTTGGGCTGTTTGGGGCACCCGCGACGTTTCAGCGGCTGATGGATAGAGTCCTCTGCCCCCACGCCACTTATGCGGCCGCGTATCTAGATGATATAATCATCTATAGTAATGACTGGCCGAGGCACCTTGAACATCTGAGGGCTGTCCTTAGGTCGCTGAGGCGCGCGGGGCTCACAGCCAACCCAAAGAAGTGTGCGATTGGGTGGGTGGAAGTATGGTATCTGGGCTTCCACTTGGGCAACAGGCAGGTGCATCCCCAAATTAATAAGACGGCAGGGATTGTGGCCTGCCTGAGGCCCAAGACCAAAAAGGGGGTGAGACAGTTCCTGGGGCTGGCTGGCTATTACCGTAGGTTTATACCTAATTATTCGGACGTCACCAGCCCGCTGACTGATCTCACTAAACAGGGGGGCCCAGATCCGGTCCAGTGGACGGAGCAATGCCAGCGGGCTTTTTCAGAGGTAAAGGCTGCACTGTGTGGGGGGCCACTTTTACACTCCCCTGACTTTTCTCTCCCCTTTGTGTTGCAGACCGATGCGTTGGACAGAGGGCTGGGGGCAGTTTTGTCCCAGGAGGTGGAGGGGGAGGACCGCCCCATCCTCTACATCAGTAAGAAGCTGTCAGTGTGTGAGGGGTGCTACAGCACCATTGAGAAGGAATGTCTAGCGATTAAGTGGGCGGTCCTCGCCCTCCGTTACTACCTGCTGGGGCGCCCCTTCACCCTCTGTTCGGACCATGCGCCCCTCCAGTGGCTCCACTGCATGAAAGATGCCAACGCGTGGATCACCCGTTGGTATCTGGCACTCCAACCCTTTAATTTCAAGGTGGTCCACAGGCTGGGGGCGCAGATGGTCGTGGCGGATTTCCTCTCCCGTCAAGGGGGGGGGGGAGTCGGCTGCAGGCCGGATGGCTGCCCGGCCTGAGTCAGGCGGTGGGGGTATGTGGCAGCGGGGGCGTGGTCAAGCGCCGGTCTGTGACAGGAGGGCGGAGTCAGGGAAGGTAAGTGGCAGAATCACTACACCTGAGAGCAATTAACCTGTGTTTGTGTGTCTTCCCAGTGACCGCGCCCTATTTAAGGAGGGAGAGTGAGGGCAGAGATGTTGATCCCCGAACGAGATGCCTGTCGTGTGTGTCTGTCTGTTCAGAATAAATATTGTTAGACTGAAAAGTGTGGCAATAAAAGCCCTATTTCCAAAACCTGATCTCTGTCCTGCCGTCCTCTGTGCTCCACCCACCCATATGAACTGCTACAGCTACCTTTTAAAATAAGGGGTCGGAAGGCGAATCGGGAAGGCTGCGTTATTCAGGGATGAGAATGAAAAATATTAAAGTCTGAAAAAAGCCAGGGGTTTGGGGGCTGCAGGCACCCAGTGGGGCCCAGGGGCAGGGAGCTAATGATTTTTGGCTTTTTTATTTTTTTTTAGACCCCAAAACCATTAATTTTATCAGCAAAAAGTTGCAATGTATTTGGAAATAAATTCCCCTTCTTGGTGGACTACCAGGTGAAAATGATTAATATGGTACAAGAGACTTGTTTTTAATCAATTCACATTTGATGAATTCAAAAAAATCAATGCACCTTTTAATATAAACGAGCTCTACAGTATTATATTTCTGCATTTTTGCTATTCATGTCTTTGAATACTCTAATCCTTTAAAATGAAGTGCAAACCAGAAAAAAGTTCTATCATATAATTCTCTTAAGCTTTCTTCTGATGTTATCATGGTAGCAGGAGGTCTTGCATATTAAGCAGGCAACATTCAACATCACTTATCACTTCCCTTTCAACTATTGTGTGTACTAACTAGGTTTTATCTGGACAGGATGTTGTGTAATGTAATACATATACCATATGGTCAATTTGAAGATCAAGATGGTGATTTTGAATTAAAGAACAGGCATGTACAATGGGCATTACATATTGGAATTTTTTTTAAATCAAAAACTATAAGTTCATCTCAGCCTAAAGTTTGGGCAGACGCTCCCGCGTGGCACATGCCAGCAATTCCGTCCCCCTATGAAATGAGCAATAAGTAGGAGAGTTATACATGGTATCATACCTAAAATTTTATCAGAAATATAGATATGATACTATGATTCTCCCCAACATGCTACATTAGATAAGCTAACCCCATTTATAAAAGATACACACTTGTATATGACATGTATTTGATATATGTGATATATATGATGTATATTCATACATTGTTACTTTACGGAAATCTTCAATAAGTTTGGTCTTTTCATGCCAGCCTGTTGTAGACCTAAATATAATGCACATGAACTGACACTCCTCACCTCAACATGTCCTTTACAATCATTTAAGCCACCATGGGCAATGCTGAAATCACTGCTGCAAACAGTACATCGCGTGAAACTGTCATTATTGTTGACCCTTATTAGACAGGGAGATTCCTTTGTGTAATCTGAGCTGAAGTGGGTTTTGTATTTTGTTTTTTTGGGGCGTGCGCGCTCTCTCTGCCACGCCGATCCTGTAGGCTGCACTGACTCAACTGAAAGCTTCGGTCCTCAAGAAAAGAGAAGCCCGCCCACACTGAAAGCTGACTGGCTTATTTTGCTGAGTAACCCAATCAGGATGTTCTTTGTCTAGCATGCGCTCTCTCTCGCGCACTCTGTCATATCCGTGATGCAGACATTAATGTTTCGCGTGCACGCGCTTGCTCTAGATTGCGGGAGATATTCTCCAATGTGCGGGCATCGTGGAGCCGCTATCAATATGCGGGAGACTCCCGGAACTTCCGGGACACTTGGGATGTCTGCGTTATAAGGTGACCACAGATCGTTAACCATACAACCCCCCCCCCCCGAGAATTTCTCAATGGGTTTACATCAATCTCAAAAACGATCATTTTGGTCTGAAAAAGTCGGAAATCCGCCGATTGGCAGAAAATTCTCATCCCTGGTTATTTTTAATTAGCGCGCCTCTCCATCTGTCTCTGTGTGCGCGCACACGAACGAGAAGAAAGAGCACTATGAATGAACAGAACAATACGCAATGGAATTTTTTTTTTTCAAAATCGCGAGTCTGATTGTGTGGCGCTAGGAATCCATTGTGTGGCACTGCGCCACACAATGGTCTATGTATAGGAAACCCTGCCAGTGTAATGTTCTTTATATTATATAGACACATCCACAAAAGGGCAGCACGGTGGTGTAGTGGTTAGCACTGTCGCCTCACAGCAAGAAGGTCCGGGTTTGAGCCACGTGGCCGGCGAGGGCCTTTCTGTGTGGAGTTTGCATGTTCTCCCCGTGCCCGTGTGGGTTTCCTCCGGGCGCTCCGGTTTCCCCCACAGTCCAAAGACATGCAGGTTAGGTTAACTGGTGACTCTAAATTGACCGTAGGTGTGAATGTGAGTGTGAATGGTTGTCTGTGTCTATGTGTCAGCCCTGTGATGACCTGGCGACTTGTCCAGGGTGTACCCCGCCTTTCGCCCATAGTCAGCTGGGATAGGCTCCAGCTCGCCTGCGACCCTGTAGAACAGGATAAAGCGGCTACATATAATGAGATGAGACATCCACGAAAAAAAGCATAAGTTAATCAAAATAATTTTAATTCTGAACTGGTTCACCATTTTGACAACATGCGTCCAGTCAGCAGGAAAATACTCGGAGTGACATCATCAGAGTGAAATATCAGGAATTATTATACATACAGGACACTTTTTCGATGGAATAAAAACATGTGTTCTATTCCCTTCTAGCAGGTTTCATTCATTTGGTTTGATAGCAAGCAATATTGTTAGCATATCGCTTATCCTACGTGAATTACGTGACTCTACCCAATGGAGAATGAGTGTGCAATACTGTTACGATATTACACGTTGTCAAGACAACACGACGTCACATATCAGAGACGTAAAACTTCAGCACTAGCAAGCGACTGTGACAATTTGTAAACAAACATGGCCGCCAGGTTTGCTTTGTTAAATATGGAAGCTTTTGAGAGAATTTTGAAAGAGAAAGATGCATTGAACACCAGAAAGGAATGTGTATGTAGTATAATAATAATAATAATAATAATAATAATAATAATAATAGGCGGCACGGTGGTGTAGTGATTAGCGCTGTCGCCTCACAGCAAGAAGGTCCGGGTTCGAGCCCCATGGCCGGCGAGGGCCTTTCTGTGCGGAGTTTGCATGTTCTCCCCGTGTCCGCGTGGGTTTCCTCCGGGTGCTCCGGTTTCCCCCACAGTCCAAAGACATGCAGGTTAGGTTAACTGGTGACTCTAAATTGACTGTAGGTGTGAATGTGAGTGTGAATGGTTGTCTGTGTCTATGTGTCAGCCCTGTGATGACCTGGCGACTTGTCCAGGGTGTACCCCGCCTTTCACCCGTAGTCAGCTGGGATAGGCTCCAGCTTGCCTGCGACCCTGTAGAAGGATAAAGCGGCTAGAGATAATGAGATGAGATAATAATAATAAGCTGGCATTTTTGTGGTATATCAGATATATTCCATTCAGCTACTCATCTTTGACTCATTCAGTATCATGCTAGCTGAATGGAATATATCTGACAGACCACTCAACACCAGCCATTATTATTTAAATATGTCCCTCAGAGCCGCGATGTATGAAAATGCTTAGTTTTTCAACAGGAGAAGATAAACTTCATATCTTCAAGCCAACGTGCGAGTACCCACATTTATTAAAACAACTCACTCATCGATTTCCTCACAAGTGACATCTAGAGATTTATGTCACAGTTTTGGTCCTCCATGTCCCGGATGTAGCTTGTATGAAAAATACGAGTGGTGTATTTCCCAGTAAAACACTCCTGTCCATATACACACACACACTAAACATGTGGTTCTGTCATCTGTCCTTTGGTGTAATTTGTACTTTCACTGGACACTATGTGCTCAGTCTATCAGCTTTTAGTTTGTTCTCCAAGACATTTGTGTAAAACAGAGGGATGATTAATAGTCATCAAACAGACCTCCCCGTACGTGTTCTTTACACTCACAAGTGTATTGTACGTGCACCTCATCAATCACTGCTGATGAGAATTTAGAGTGCAAATATACTTCAGTTTCACCATGCGTGTGTGCCCGCGCACCAGCTACACTGTTCCTACACTCTCTTGCATATCTTATGTACATCTGTAGGATTAAAAGCATCATCCACTAGATGGCACGTCAGAACCAAAACAACTCTGTCTATCTGGTTCTCAAGTCGCATTTCATGTACAATAATGTTAAACTGACTGATGAGCTCTGTTTCTCTTTCAAACTTTTTGCATTCGACGTGATTGTTGTCATGATCCACATCTCAAATCAAAAACTCTCACCATACATTCAAAATACACTGCATCCCCGCTAGAACAAACTCCTTGGGGACGTCCAAATAGTTTGCTGTACCGAAAAGTTCCTAATGCTGAAATGGACCCACTTGTCCCACCAAACATCCACTCTGACATAAAACAAGACCATCCATCCATCCATCCATTATCTGTAGCCGCTTTATCCTGTTCTACAGGGTCGCAGGCAAGCTGGAGCCTATCCCAGCTGACTATGGGCGAGAGGTGGGGTACACCCTGGACAAGTCACCAGGTAATCACAGGGCTGACACAGAGACAAACAACCATTCACACTCACCTTCACACCTACGGTCAATTTAGAGTCACCAGTTAACCTAACCTGCATGTCTTTGGACTGTGGGGGAAACCGGAGCACCCAGAGGAAACCCACGCAGACATGGGAAGAACATGCAAACTCCACACAGAAAGGCCCTTGCCAGCCACTGGGCTTGAACCCAGGACCTTCTTGCTGTGAGGAGACAGTGCTAACCACTACACCACCGTGCCGTCCTAAAACAACTGTGTCTAACTTATATTTATGTTTAATTTACTTACATATTTATCAAGTAAAGGAAATAAGTCACACTCGCCGTTGTTTGCTTGTCACATCTTATTTCTTATGTTGATTACAATTATGGACTAAATTTCGGGGCTCTTTTTCTTTAAAAGTTGAAAGTGAATTTTTTCAGGATACCATATTCTTAGACAAATTCGTTGCTTTCTCACCACATTTTAGACAGTCCAGGATATGAAGTTTGTCTTCGACGGTGTCATGTCTATGCATGCACAGCGGTGCACCTCAAACTACTACTCCCATACATGTGCACAGCGCCATTAGGACTAATTACCATGCACCTGTTCCAGATTAGAGTGCAATCACAGTGCATGCTTACAAGGACTCTTACTACACACAGACTTGGCAAAGTATATGCGCTCTACCTTGTGTCTCACGTTACCAAGCCTTTTCTAGCACTGTGTTGATATTCTGGTTTCTGACTCCATTTTGTATTTTGCCCTTTTTCTCTGCTTTTGATATCCTGTCTGTGCCTAACAACCATTACCTATTTCTCGACTCTGATTTTTTATCACTGATTTTGATCTGTTTGCCAATGTGTTTTTAAATAAAACTCTTCCAGTGATTACATCCAATTATCACCTGCATTTTCTGACAGACAGAGAGTATCTTATGTTTACGAGTAGCCATGACAACAGTGCTTACGGAGTAAAGACTCGAGTAAAACTGCTCTGAGCTTGTAAAATAAAATCCTTTTAAGGGATTTTTTGAAGTCAGTGACTGCCATTTTCAATAACTGTTCGTGATGGACACCTAAGCTAGGCTTGTTAAGCCTTTGTTTTATGATGTTAAAGGAGAACTGAAATAATTTTTTTTTCTCAAAATTCTATTTATCTCATTTTATTGCATATCGGAATGCATTTTTGATAGCTATTTTGTCGCTGCTATAGCAAGTTATGAGTGTTTGAAATATGCTATGTAATATATCAGTCCATATATCAAAGCAATGGCCGTAAACAGGATTCGTTGAGACTTGTGCGAGACATCCTAGGACGGAAGTAAACGTACAGCGGAAATCAAAGTGACCATCCCTGTGTCCGAAGTTGCTCACTCGTTCACTACTCCCTCCTCCCTATATAGGGAATTACTATACTAGTATAGAGGACGATATATTGAGCTCATTGGTAAAATGAAAAAAAAAAAAACGCTTTCGGACACTACTCCATCGCACTGGTATTTACATCATTACTGTCGCACAATTAAAACGTGCCAGATCAGTCGGCTGGTGGGTTTTCAAAATAATAAACACATGCATGTATTTTTGTGATAAATCCATATTATACTGAGCGCATTTCCCACATTAATAAATACAAAGTACCTGCATCTTTCAGTTATTTTTAAATCAAGGATGAATACTTTCTTTTTTGCCGCTGCCGTTTATTAAATCAAATTTGAGACTTTTAATTTAATTTCTTTCGGCGCGACCGCAATGTATGATGGGATATATTGCTTTGGTTAGTGACCATTGTTGTCCACTTCTTTTCGTGATGCATTGTGAGATCCTTTGAGTGCACTATATAGGGTGTAAATAATCCTCACTAAGGTTTCGGATAGCACTACAAAATGGCGTCCCTACTATATAGTGCCCGACATAGTGAGTAGGGAGCGATTTGGGACACAGGGCAACATCTGCCAACGTTGTCAAAAGACGCGCGCACCCTCTTTTGAATGCTGATGTAATCAAGGAAGTTTTGGAAGTTTTGTTTGTTTTAATAGCAACCAGGAAAGTTTGAAAAAAAAAGTAGGCAGTAATTGTCATTTAAACTCATTTTGTGCAATATTTCGTTTGGAAAACAGTTTTCAAAATGGCGGCACTGACACCTGACTGACACTTGATGTTTCGAAATCTCACAAGTCTTGTGAAGATCGCGCGGATAAGCGACACCTGCCGTGGACCAAACAAACTAAATTCAACATGGCTAAAAACCGAATAGGCCGATAAGTATAATATTTAATTGCAATTAGTTGCCAATACGAGTCACGATATAAGGTTACTAAAACCAAAAACGTAATTGAATAACACGTTAATTAAGAAATAAAGCAAGTTTAAAAATGACTTCAGTTCCTCTTTAACACACATTGTTAACTTGACTACGGACTTGATTAGGTATTATTTATCTCTGATCAGAAGAAAAGCGCATGGCTCACTGATGTTTTTCCTTTGAAGACTCCGACTCATTGTCATTAAAGGCGGGGGACACAAACTTAGTTCGTTATATCCTTGACTTGCAAGTGACGTCAAAGCCAATTACAAAACCGTATGTCGGCCATGTTGGTGGATATAGAAATGCAGGGTCAAGTGGCATTCCATACAAAACACTATCGTCACACATGTGCAACTCTCTTTGTTTTTCCACTGCTTTAAGCATTCTTTTAGCTTTGCCATATCTTTGTGCTGTGTATGGTTGTGGTCACAACAGTACTCGTGACCGTGGAGAATTCAGATTTTTTAGAATTCTGTCCATGATTCGGAAAGAGGGCGAGGAAAATTTTAAGCTTAGTATAGAGAGGAGACGAGCACGGCTGAACAACATCGGCAGGGCTGACAATGATTTAACTGAGGCTAAAACCAAAACAACTCGGGTTTGCAGTAATGATTTTATCTCAGATGAGATTTAAAATCTTTCTAAATAATACCATGGAAGAATTTTATTTCGTGTTGCTAGAATTTTGCTATAAAATGAGCGTTCTCTTGTCGTGGTTCACTTGGTCGTTGTTATAATTTTAACACGTGTATTACCATTTCGCTTCTAGGAGAGCCATCAAAATTATGCAACAGAAACAATTCAGACTGGACACAATAAGTAAATAAATTGAAATGTGATTTGTGAGCCATAAAATTAGAGACTTATCAACATTTCACACTTCGTCTGTTGTTTACACATAGAAGTAAACTAAATGCAAAAGAAGCCCAAACTTACCCTTGCAAATACAACTGCTTTATCATCATTGACTGGTTTAATTAATAAGGTATTTACCCATCCAGAGACAAAGAAGTACGCAATATCTGGGTACACAATGGTCGGGAGGAATGTCTTATCTTCAGGAAAACCTGACTTTTTAAAAATAATATGGGTCAAATCTACACATATCTATCTTCTCTTTGTATTGAATCTTCGCTGGACCATTCAAATCGTGGTAATATTGAGAAAATTCAGCATTGTTTACAGACACGCTTTCAGCAGCCGCCATCTGAGTTGCTTTGTACTGTATATCCACCATCATGCCAGATGCTTATGACGTAGCACATTTTGATCATGTGGTTGCAAGTCAAGGATATGAAATATCATGGTCTTCTGGCTTTTCCACATGATCTTTAGCAAACTGCAGATGAGCAGCAATGTTCTTTTTGGAGAGCAGCGGCTTTCTCCTTGCAACCCTGCCATGCACACCATTGTTGTTCAGTGTTCTCCTGATGGTGGACTCATGAACATTGACATTAGCCAATGTGAGAGAGGCCTTCAGTTGCTTAGAAGTTACCCTGGGGTCCTTTGTGACCTCGCCGACTATTACATGCCTTGCTCTTGGAGTGATCTTTGTTGGTCGACCACTCCTGGGGAGGGTAACAATGTTGTTGAATTTCCTCCATTTGTACACAATCTGTCTGACTGTGGATTGGTGGAGTCCAAGCTCTTTAGAGATGGTTTTGTAACCTTTTCCAGCCTGATGAGCATCAACAACACTTTTTCTGAGGTCTTCAGAAATCTCCTTTGTTCGTGCCATGATACACTTCCACAAACATGTGTTGTGAAGATCAGATTTTGATAGATCCCTGTTCTTTAAATAAAACAGGGTGCCCACTCACACCTGATTGTCATCCCATTGATTGAAAACACCTGACTCTAATTTTACCTTCAAATTAACTGCTAATCCTCGAGGTTCACATACTTTTGCTGCTCACAGATGTGTAATATTGGATTATTTTCCTCAGTAAATAAATGACCAAGTATAATATTTTTGTCTCATTTGTTTAACTGGGTTCTCTTTATCTACTTTCAGGACTTGTGTGAAAATCTGATGATGTTTTAGGTCATATTTATGCAGAAATATAGAAAATTCTAACTTTCAAGCACCACTGTGTGTGTGCGCGCGCGCACGTGTGTGTGTGTGTGTGTTGGAAAATTCAGGGTATCCAAAAGATACTGAACCAGGTAAATTAATGAGGTGGGTGGGTACAAGTGGTCAAGAATGTCTGTGGGAGCTGGTGGGTGTTGCAAACCATGTTTAAGTTATTAGCTGACACTTTTAGAAGTTTCACAAACTTTCAAGCGCCACTGTACACAGGACAGTTAGATATGTATTTGTGTCCATTATGCAGGGACACTCATGAATATACTGTACTTCATTACAAATTTTACCAAGCAAGTGAAGGACAAGAGGTGTTCAAGAAGGCGAAATTTATTCAGCTCACGCCTGTTTATAAAATTGCTTGGACCAGGGAAGTTGGTTTCATTTGCAAACTGCTTGATAAATAATGTCTCAGCTCCAGCCTGTGCTTATACTAAAGGCTTGACATGTTGTCAATTTTGTTCAGCTCTCTGATTAAGCATGCTGAGTCTAAGCCTGTGGCTTATTGTTCTAGAGGAAACTACTGCAGGATACCAGGAGCATATGGAGTGTCCTCTAAACTATTATTGTTCTGTGATTGTTGTTCACACTTGAGAGCAAGCATTGAGGCTGTGGCAGAATTATCTTTTTGTACTTCTGCGACAGAACCCATTACATTGCCCTTAGCCAAAGTGGACAGTCCTGTCCTGTTTGGCCCGTGAGAAAGCCGTGGCAGACCCCGACATGAATTAAGATTCGAGCTCTAGGCAGAGCTGCAGTATGTGGTGATGTGTCTCTGCAAAGGTCCTCTCTACAATTAACCTTGTGTGACGCATGAGAGCACAAAACAAACAGCAGTGAAGCTGGTGTATGGGTGAGGGAGTGCTGGCTGATGGAGTGCGCTGCCTGCTGTTTCATTACAACCGAAAATGGGACCTGAGCCAAACTTCAAGCCATCCATTGAACACAGACTGCACTAGATTAAATATAGAGACAGCCTTATAATTTATAAGAACCTTCTCTGTGGTGATTTAATATCAATGCTTCCTCTGGTATCGTGTATAGTTGTAACAATACTCTGAATTAAAACTGATAGGATATGGTAGGGTCTCGATACTATACGTTTTCTTTTTTACCCCCTATTTATTCCCCAGTTTTGTCTTACCAATTTTCACCCACCACCTAACTTTCCCAAGTACCCAACAACTACCACGATGGGAGGGTGAAGTCTAACACATGCTTCCTCAGAGAATCATAAAGTCAGCATTCACATCTTTTCAAACTGCTGCTCATGCTGTGTCACAGGGCAGAATAACACACTCGGAGGAAAGTGCAATCTTCCCTGTTCCTCATACAAAGACACCAACAGTTGGCTAATTTAACTGTGACTGATAGGTGACAGAGAATGACTCACCCAGAAAGCATGGCCAATTTTGCTTTCTTGACTCCCAGCCATTGATGGGATTCAAACGTCTTGCGATTCGTCTTTGGGATTCAACCATTTCCTAAAAATAAGGTGAATGCTTTCTATAAAAAAGGGTGTGAAAAACAAATGAAATGTCCAGGGTCCGGTTGTTCAAAACATGGTTGTCACTATTTCACATTATGTTAAATATAACCTACCGTTAAACTGTTGCTCAAAACTACGTTAAAGTTAACCAAGTGGTTAAAGTTAACACACCTCCCAGCCTTCGTTATCTTTTAACCAAGTGGTTATGTAAACATCAAAATGGTGTTCATGCTACAGTGAATGCTGCTGGCATGTTCCCGAGTGTTAATGCACGCCGTCCAAAACAATTCAGATGAGGTCCAATTGAGTTACTTTGATACAGTGATACAGTACTTCGACATTGGTACTGATTTGGTAGAGAATCTCTCTGTTATATATTTGATTTGTTGCAAGAAGATTTGGAACACCCACCACGAAGAAGCTTTGCATTGTCCGTCAAGGAGCAGGTGTTCATTGCCCTCAGATTTTATGCAAGTGGCAGTTTTTTCCAAGTCATCGGCGATATAATGGGCATCAAGAAAGGACCTGTTATTAGAGTGGTTAATGAAGTGACAAATGCCTTTGTGTCCAAGTCCAATCAGTACATTACATGGCCTTGTGACAACATACATAAAGCTGCCCTCTTCTTATTGGTTACATCACTGCTGTGTTTAGAAGTGAGAATTTGATGATTCTCCTACACCATTGCTTGTATCAAATTTTCTTTGTCTGGAGAAAAGTTCTTTTTTCTCTTCTTTCATGGAAGAACAATCAAGTTGGCCATCTTGTGGCAAAATACTTTTGCCACTCACAGATATGTAATATTGGATCAATTTCCTCAATAAATAAATGACCAAGTATAATATTTTTGTCTCATTTGTTTAACTGGGTTCTCTTTATCTACTTTTAGGACTTGTGTGAAAATCTGATGATGTTTTAGGTCATATTTATGCAGAAATATAGAAAATTCTAAAGGGTTCACAAACTTTCAAGCACCACTGTATATCCCCTGCCAAACTTCGTTTGGGTGGGGGATAATAACCATTCTTTACAGCAGTGGTGAGCAGAAAAGCATCTCAGAGCATACACTACAATGAACCTTGAGGTGGATTTGCTACAGATTGGTTGTTTTATTTACTCTAGACTTTCTATCAGCTCTAAAATGTGTCCGATTGAGGGTACCACTGCAAGTAAAAGACAAGGTACACTTTAGTACAATTTTGTCAGAGCATGTACAAGAATGTGCAAGGAAACTTTTGTTCAAAGGTTTTTACCGCCAGTAAATACTATGGTACGTTTTAAATGGTCAATTTAATACCATTATAGTGTATTTTAATACAACCCCGATTCCAAAAAAGTTGGGACAAAGTACAAATTGTAAATAAAAACGGAATGCAATAATTTACAAATCTCAAAAACTGATACTGTATTCACAATAGAACATAGACAACATATCAAATGTCGAAAGTGAGACATTTTGAAATTTCATGCCAAATATTGGCTCATTTGAAATTTCATGACAGCAACACATCTCAAAAAAGTTGGGACAGGGGGAATAAGAGGCTGGAAAAGTTAAAGGTAGAAAAAAGGAACAGCTGGAGGACCAAATTGCAACTCATTAGGTCAATTGGCAATAGGTCATTAATATGACTGGGTCTAAAAAGAGCATCTTGGAGTGGCAGCGGCTCTCAGAAGTAAAGATGGGAAGAGGATCACCAATCCCCCTAATTCTGCGCCGACAAATAGTGGAGCAATATCAGAAAGGAGTTCGACAGTGTAAAATTGCAAAGAGTTTGAACATATCATCATCTACAGTGCATAATATCATCAAAAGATTCAGAGAATCTGGAAGAATCTCTGTGCGTAAGGGTCAAGGCCGGAAAACCATACTGGGTGCCCGTGATCTTCGGGCCCTTTGACAGCACTGCATCACATACAGGCATGTTTCTGTATTGGAAATCACAAAATGGGCTCAGGAATATTTCCAGAGAACATTATCTGTGAACACAATTCACCGTGCCATCCACTGTTGCCAGCTAAAACTCTATAGTTCAAAGAAGAAGCCGTATCTAAACATGATCCAGAAGCGCAGACATCTTCTCTGGGCCAAGGCTCATTTAAAATGGACTGTGGCAAAGTGGAAAACTGTTCTGTGGTCAGACGAATCAAAATTTGAAGTTCTTTATAGAAATCAGGGACGCCGTGTCATTCGGACTAAAGAGGAGAAGGACGACCCAAGTTATCATCAGCTTCAGAAGCCTGCATCTCTGATGGTATGGGGTTGCATTAGTGCGTGTGGCATGGGCAGCTTACACATCTGGAAAGACACCATCAATGCTGAAAGGTATATCCAGGTTCTAGAGCAACATATGCTCCCATCCAGACAACGTCTCTTTCAGGGAAGACCTTGCATTTTCCAACATGACAATGCCAAACCACATACTGCATCAATTACAGCATCATGGCTGCATAGAAGAAGGGTCCGGGTACTGAACTGGCCAGCCTGCAGTCCAGATCTTTCACCCATAGAAAACATTTGGCGCATCATAAAACGGAAGATACAACAAAAAAGACCTAAGACAGTTGATCAACTAGAATCCTACATTAGACAAGAATGGGTTAACATTCCTATCCCTAAACTTGAGCAACTTGTCTCCTCAGTCCCCAGATGTTTACAGACTGTTGTAAAGAGAAAAGGGGATGTCTCACAGTGGTAAACATGGCCTTGTCCCAACTTTTTTGAGATGTGTTGTTGTCATGAAATTTAAAAATCACCTAATTTTTCTCTTTAAATGATACATTTTCTCAGTTTAAACATTTTGATATGTCATCTACATATGTTCTATTCTGAATAAAATATGGAATTTTGAAAATTCCACATCATTGCCTTTCGTTTTTATTTACAATTTGTTCTTTGTCCCAACTTTTTTAGAATCGGGGTTGTAATAATAATAATAATAATAATAATAATAATAAAAAACTTTATTTGCCAGGTATGTGAACACACATGAGGAATGTGACTCCGGTTTCACTTAGCTTTCTTAGTACAAACAGGTAAAAAGCGTAGAAAAAAACAAAAAGCTATGTACATGTAGAAGGGTAAATATGTACGGTATAGGCAGCATAGTGCAAGGATGAATTAGTAAATATAAATATAAATATACAGTGTGCACAGAATGACGGTATGAGTGTGCAGATATTTCACAGTTGATGTTACTGATATTTGCATCTGGTTTTAGCTGTTCATCACAGAGACAGCCTGAGGAAAAAAAACCTGTTCTTGTGTCTGGTTGTTTTTGCATACAGTGTTCTGTAGCGTCTCCCAGAGGGGAGAAGTTTAAACTATTTGTGACCAGGGTGTGATGGGTCTGCAGAGATGTTACCTGCCTGTTTCCTGACTCTGGACAGGTACAGGTCTTGGATGGCGGGGAGGCTGACACCAATAATTTTCTCTGCAGACCTTATTGTCCGTTGCAGTCTGTTCTTGTCCTGTTTGGTGACCGATCCAAACCAAACAGTGATGGAAGAGCAGAGAACAGACTGAATGATGGCAGTGTAGAATTGTGTCAGCAGCTCCTTAGATAGGTTGAGCTTCCTGAGCTGGCGCAGAAAGTACAACCTCTGCTGGGCCTTTTTAATGATGGTGACTGTGTTGGTCTCCCACTTCAGGTCCCGGGAGATTGTGGAACCCAGAAACCTGAAGGTTTCAACAGCAGTCACAATGTTGTTGGTGATGGTGATGGGCGGCAGGGTGGGGGGGCTCCTCCTAAAGTCCACTATCATCTCCACAGTTTTGAGTGTGTTCAGCTCCAGATTGTTCTGACCGCACCAACAGACCAGCTGTTCAACCTCCTGTCTGTATGCAGACTCGTCACCGTCTCGGATGAGACCGATGACCATTATGTCATCTGCAAATTTCAGGAGTTTAACAGACGGGTCTCTTGAGGTGCAGTCGTTAGTGTAAAGGGAGAAGAGCAGTGGGGAGAGCACACACCCCGGGGGGCACCAGTGCTGATAGTCTGGGTGCTGGATGTGATGTTCCCCAGCCTCACCTGCTGCTTCCTGTCAGTCAGGAAGTTTATAATCCATTGACAGGTGGAGGAGGGCACAGTGACCTTGGTGTGAAGGATATCTGGAACGATGGTGTTGAACGCCGAACTGAAGTCCATGAACAGGATCCTGGCGTACGTCCCTGCAGAGTCAAGGTGTTGCAGGATGTAGTGCAGTCCCATATTGATTGCATCATCCGCTGACCTGTTTGCCCAGTAGCCAAACTGCAGGGGGTCCAGCAGGGGGTCTGTGATGTCCTTCAGGTGTGACAACACCAGTCTCTCAAAGGACTTCATGACTACAGATGTGAAGGCTACAGGCCTGTAGTCATTCAGTCCTGTGATGGTGGTTTTCTTGGGAACCGGGATTATTGTGGAGTGTTTGAAGCATGAGGGGACTTCACACAGCTCCAGAGATCTATTGAAGATCTGGGTGAAGATGGGGACCAGCTGATCAGCACAGACCTTTAGACAGGAGGGTGATACACCGTCTGGGCTGGGTTCCTTCCTGATCTTTTGTCTGCGAAAAAGCTGACAAACATCCTCTTCACAGATCTTGAGAGCTGGTGTGGGGTCAGAGGTGAGAGGAGGCAGAATAGCACGGGGTGTAAATGAGTCTTTAATGTCTGGGGGGGGAGAGGTGTGAATGTGTCAAATCTGCAGTAAAACACATTCAACTTGTCAGCCAGTTGATGGTTCATTGCAGTGTTGGGGGATGGTCTCCTGTACAGTAGTTGGTGATGTTCTTCAGGCCTCTCCACACTGACGCTGGATCGTTGGCTGAAAGGCTGTTTTTGATCCTTTCAGCGTAGCTCCTCTTAGCTGCTTTCACCTCTTTCGTCAGTCACTACGTTTACATGCACATAGAGAGAATCGAATTTCTGCCGTTGCTTGACTGAAATCGAAGTTCAAAATGCCATGTATACACCTTAATTCGGCTGAAATTGAACCGAACTTGATTTCTCGGAATCGAGCTACACGATCTAGTTTATGCGATTTCTGCCGAGCTACTTTGTGCATGTATACCCTATCGAGCTAGTTGTCGAGCTACTTCCGGAAGTGACGAGTGACGAGACCACAAGCGGGAAACACAACAGCCTCGGTCGGCATGACAACAGTAGTAGCGAGCAGCAGAAGAGGTCAGGAGGAACAAACGAAGAAGAGAAAATGGCGATGTAGAGCTCTCTGAAGTGTGGGTGGAGCACAGAGGACGGCAGGACAAAGCTTCTGGTACTAATAGGCTTTTTATTGTCAGACTTTTCAGTTTAACAGCCTACTTTTATTCTTGAGAGAAAAACAAACACACACACACACACGCGCGCGCTGTGTTCTAGTCCCGGGATGAGCTCTCCCCTCTGCTCTCCCTCTGCCTCCTTAAATAGGGCGCGGTTACTGGGAAGCCACACAAACACAGGTTAACTACCGTCAGGTGTAGTTATTCTGCCACTCACCTTCCCTGGCTCCGCCCTCCTGTCACAGACTGGCGCTTGACCACGCCCCCACTGCCACAGGCAAGCAGAAACGTGCACTTCTGGAGCAATGAGGAGACAGAGTTCATGCTCATTCAGCTTAAGGAGCTGAATATATTAAAATTCATGGACAGGAGAAAAACGCGCAATGGAGAACACGGAACTGATAACTTTGTTTACACTCTTGAATAGCTCTTTTTCATGACGACAACCGGAAGTGTACCAACACGATGGGGCGTGTTGCGCCACCTGTGGCTCGGGTGCACAATGCACCTCACACAATAGCCCGATTTCAGTTGTGTGCATGTAGGATTGGATTTCTCTGGCACCCTGCTGGGACCTTCAGCTCGATTACCGACAGCAGCTCGATTTGGATGTGCATGTAAATGTAGTCACTGACTACGTTTACATGCACGTCCAAATCGAGCTGCTATTGGTAATCGAGCAAAGGGTCCCAGCAGGGGTGCCAGAGAAATCCAATCCTACATGCACAAGTGAAATCGGGCTATTGTGCAAGGTGCATTGTGCACCCGAGCCACACGTGGCGCTACACGCCCCATCGTGTTGGTACACTTCCGGTTGTCGTCATGAAGAAGAGCTATAGTGTTGCCAGATACTGCTGACGTTTTCCAGCCCAAAACATGTTCAAATCCGCTAAAATGCACTTAAAACCCCCAATCTGGCAACACTAGCAGTTCCGTGTTCAAGCTGTTAGGCTTGCTCTAACAGACTATGGCTACAAACTGTCCGGCGCAGACCACTGTTTTGTAAGACAACTTATTTTGCACAATAATATTTTTCTAAAGTCCATTTTTTGCTTACAAAAAAAAATTTTTTTTTGCTTACAATTTAACTTATGTCTTAATAAACACACAAAAAGTTCAATTGTTTTGTTTTTATTGACATTCTTCAGATGTTGGACATATATATATATATATATATATATATATATATATATATATATACACACACAAATACAATGACTTGTTTATGTACACAATTCACAGCTATGCAACAGCTGTACAGATGTATTTGGTGATACAGTAAGTGAGCTAAATTTTAACAGTGCAAACAATGCCACAAAAAGAAAAGATTCATGTCGTTGTCATGATTCGTTGTCATGCCGACCGAGGCTGTTGTGTTTCCCGCTTGTGGTCTCGTCACTCGTCACTTCCGGAAGTAGCTCGACAACTAGCTCGATAGGGTATACATGCACAAAGTAGCTCGGCAGAAATCGCATAAACTAGGTCGTGTAGCTCGATTCCGAGAAATCAAGTTCGGTTCAATTTCAGCCGAATTAAGGTGTATACATGGCATTTTGAACTTCAATTTCAGTCGAGCAACGGCAGAAATTCGATTCTCTCTATGTGCATGTAAACGTAGTGACTGTGTTTCTGGCCTGTTTGTACAGGACTCTGTCCCTACTTCTGTAGGCCTCCTCCTTAGCCTGGCGAAGCTGCCGGAGTTTTGCAGTGAACCAGGGTTTGTTGTTGTTGTATGTGTGGAAGGTCTTGGTGGGCACACACATAATAATTATCCTCACAAAAACTGATGTAAGATGTCACGGTATCAGTCAGTTCATGCAGGTCTGAAGCTGCAGCCTCAAAAACACTCCAATCAGTGCAGTCAAAGCAGGCTTGTAGTTCCACTTTGGCCTCATCGGACCATCTCCTCACCGTCTTTACCACAGGCTTAGCAGATTTCAGCTTCTGCCTGTAGGTCGGGATAAGATGAACAATGCAGTGATCAGATAGTCCCAAGGCTGCATGGGGGACAGAGTGGTACGAGTCCTTTAAAACAGTGTAACAATAGTCCAGAGTGTTAGAGTCCCTGGTGGGACACTTAATGTGCTGTTTATATTTTGTCAGTTCGTGGCTGAGGTTTGCTCTGTTAAAGTCCCCCAAAACAATGAGCAAAGAGTCCGGGTGTTTTTTCTCCACGTTGTTTATCTGGTCAGTCAGGTGGTGTAACGCCTCAGTAACACAAGCCTGAGGAGGAATGTAGACTCTAACCAGAATAAATGAGGAAAACTCTCGCGGAGCATAAAACGGTTTGCAGTTTATGAATAATGTCTCCAGATGAGGACTGCATGATTTGTTTAGAACCGTGACATCAGTACACCAACCTTCGTTAATGTAAAAGCAGATTCCGCCTCCCCTAGTTTTCCCCGTGAGCTCCGTTTCGCGGTCCGCTCGGTGCAGGTGAAATCCAGGCAGGTGGAGAGAAGTGTCCGGGATGTGCTCACCGAGCAAGGTTTCGGTGAAGCACAAGGCAGCAGATCTGTTAAAATCCGTGTTGTGTTGAGGAGCAGCAGTTCGTCCATTTTGTTGGCCAGAGAGCGGATGTTAGCCAGGTGAATAGATGGGAGTGCAGTGCGAAACCCCCGCTGCCTTAGCCTGATGAGCGTGCCGGCTCACTTCCCCTGGTGTCTCCGGCATCCTCGGCGGAGACCATAGAGAGCTGCTGCTCCTCCAACAAGTAGCTCTGGAAAACTTTCCGGATTGATGAAAACCGATGAAAAAACTTTACTGGTGGTTATTCCAATGTTTATGAGTTCTTCTCTGGAGTATGTGACCAGAGAAGAAGTGCAAAAAACACAACAAATACACAAAAACGTAGAAAGTACGAGAGAGCGAAGTACCGAGGCAACCGTCCGCGGCGCCATCTTTTAAAGTCAATTGTCATACTGCGAAATTGTCAAACCAAAGCTAAGTATATTTACCAGCAGACTTCTGTGTAATATACCGCCATGTCAACACTGTAGGTACGTTTTTATTATGACTGTAAATTTGAAACAGAAGGCTGTCGTGCTAAGTGTCAGTTCCACATAATTCTTTGGACTTAAACTCTATGAGTTATTACCTAGTGTACAGGCTGTCTCCTGTGTGTATACATGGAGGCAGTGACTAATGCAGCAGGGATTAGCCTGTGAGTAGTTGCAGAAGTCTGTATGTACAGTACACTTTGTTATGAAAGTGTTCATCTTGCAGTGCGGAACAGCTTATTGTGGGCGACCGCTGCTGATGGTAGTGAAGGCACAGAACATGCGATACTGTGTGTTCAGTGGCATTCTGCCAGCAGTTAAGCTGTCGAGGGGTATGCATGTGTAGGCATACTCGCAGACTGTCATAACCTCTTCAATCTGGTAATCCTCATCTCTGTATCTGTTTTTGGGCAATTAAATCACTATGTTTATAAATGTGCTTGAATGACAAGCTGTGCCAAATTAATGGCCAAAAAAACCTTGTTCTAATTCGTTCTCAGATGGACAGGTACGCTGTCCCGCTGCTATGCTGACGGATGTGCAGTTCAGCAACCTGCAGCATAAACATGGCTCTAGTTTGAGTAGCCATGCATGGTGTCTGTTTGCTAGATTTGCCTTTTTAATATAACATGTATGATTATAATTATTCTATCTACATTCACTGGATATAAGCTATCGCACACTCTGATTGGATACTCTACTACTCGGCTATCAGCTCATATACCGTGAGTAGAAACAAACAAAATAGTGGAGCATGTTGCTGAACCAACTGAGGATGAAATAAAAACGCGACTTGAAAACAAAACCCCCAAAATACAAAAAAAGCATCAAAATATGGAATGAAAGTATTTGATGGTAAGAACATATCTTTTTTTTATTTTTCAAGAATTATTATTATAGCATTTTTCACATATTGCTACTGTCATTTCACCAGTTTGTTCCCATTATTCATCTTTAAACATTAAAATTTGTTGAATTTTTTTAGACTTGTAAAAAAACTCAAAGAAGTTTGAAAACTACATAACTGAGATGCTCTGTTTCTCAAAATCCAGTGAATGTGGCTATAATAAAACAATTATTTCACTCAATTTTGTTGTACATGGCTTATAGCTACACGCCTTGTTGGCTGTCAGCTCATGTACGACTTGATTTCATGGAATAATTGTTAACTATTCTCTCCACATTCACTGGATATGAGCAATCGCACACCCTGATTGGCTACTCTTCGACTAGGCTATCAGCTCATATACCGTGAGTAGAGAAAAACAAAACGGCGGAGCGTGCTGCTGAACCAACCGAGGACGAAATAAAAACTCTACTCGAAAACAAAACCCCAGAAAATAAAAAAAAAGCAACAAAATATGGAATAAAAGTATTTGATGGTAAGAATGTATCTTTTTTTTCAAGAATTATTATCACCACCATTTTTCACAAATTGCGCCTGTCATTTCGCCAGTTTGTTTACATTCTAAGTGGAAATGATTTTGTCTGACATTTTGTATTAAGTTTTTATTTATCAAATTTGCAAAAAATAAAAATGCTCCGTTTCTTAAAATCCAGTGAATGTGGATCTAATAAAACAATTATTCCACTCAATCTCATGGCTTATAACCAACTCATCGCTACATGCCTTGTCAGCTATCAGTTCATATATGATTTGTTTTTGTGGAATAACTGTTAATTATGCCTATACTCCTGATGAGACTCAGTGGACATAATGAAGAAATCTGTTGAGTTCAAGTGGATCACAAAAGCTTCAAGCCACTTAAAACTAGGATAATACTAAAGTTGTACACCAAATTTCATCAAAATCCATTCACTACTTTTTGAGTTACATTGGGAACAGACCAAAAAATAAATAAATCTTGGATACACATATCTGGATATAAATCAAAATCTAATCGATTGTTCCTTGGCCCATGGTCCACCTTTCCTCAAAATTTCATCAAAATCCGTTCACTGCTTTTTCAGTTATATTGGGAAAAGACAAAAAAAAAATGGAGGAGAAAACATAACCTCCTATAACAAAGTTGTACATTGTATATACTGTATCTTTAGATACTTTTTGGCTTGTCAAGACCATAATCCACTTCTAAAAGTTTCAGCTAATAACTTAAACATGGTTTGCAACACCCACCAGCTCCCACAGACATTCTTGACCACTTGTACCCACCCACCTCATGAATTTACCTGGTTCAGTATCTTTTGGCTACCCTGAATTTCCCAATACACACACACACACACACACACACACAGTGTGTGTGTGTGTATATATATATATATATATATATATATATATATATATATATATATATATATACACAGGTAGTTGTCGACTTACGATTGCGTTTGGTTACGACTGACCGGTCGTAAACTGATCTGGTCGTAAGTCGGCCTATGTTAAATGAACGTAAGTATATTGTGATGTGTAATGATATTGTAATCATCTTAAAGTCTTATTTTATCAACATTTTCTTATTCCATTACCTTGGCTCATTATTTGGTTTAAGTCAAACACTGCATACTACACTGCGTACAGTACAATTCATTTAATATGTGCAAAACAAAAAATACGAAATACAGGCGTGAAAAATAGAAAACATTTTAGTTTGAAACATACCAAAATACAAATGTGAAACAGCAAAATACAAAATTTAGTGACCGCTGGCATCACTGGTGCTTGGCTGTGGATCGTCTACGTCATCATAAGCTGTTGCAGCGCTCGGGCTGGCGGGAGGATTTGCTCGTTTCATAAACCAGGAGCTGGGGCGGAAACTGTATGATGGCGTGCGCGAGGGAGCGCGAGACAGACTGTGCATGTGCCTGGAGCTGGGGCGGAAACTGTTGTACAAGGCAAGAGGCGCTGCCGGGAGCTGGGGCGGAAACTGTCGTATGCTCAGCTAGCTCAGCTGGGAAACACTTGCCAGTCATAACCAGACGGTCATAAAGTCGATCGGTCGTAAGTCGCATAGGTCGTAAGTTGACGACTACCTGTGTGTATATATATATATATATATATATATATATATATATATATATATATATATATACTAAAAATTAATGAACACAATATGTTAATCAGTATAGCCCCTTTTGTGTCAGATCGTAGTCCCAGTACACACCTCTGGTAGGGACAATTTCAGCCAATCCTGAGTTAGATATACAGCACCAGTCAAATGTTTGGACACCCCTGCTCATTCATAAGTTTTTCTGCATTTTGACTATTTTCTACATTGTAGAACAATATCAAAGACACCAAAACTATGAAATAGCATATGGAACTTATGTAGTATTATGTGGTAAACAAAAAAGTGTTAAAAAACAAAATATGTTTCATAGTGGGCAGCACGGTGGTGTAGTGGTTAACACGGTTGCCTCACAGCAAGAAGGTTCTGGGTTCGAGCCCCGTGGCCGGCGAGGGCCTTTCTGTGTGGAGTTTGCATGTTCTCCCCATGTCTGCGTGGGTTTCCTCCAGATGCTTCGGTTTCATCCACAGTCCAAAGATATGCAGGTTAGGTTGACGTGGGGTGGCCTTGGGCTGAGGTGCCCTTGAGCAAGGTACCTAACCCCTGACTGCTCCAGATGGGTTAAATGCAGAGGATGAATTTCACTGTGCTTGAAGTGTGCATGTGACAAATAAAGGTTTCTTCTTTCTTCTAAATAGTAAATAATAAAAATACAGTAAATAGCCCTATTCCACAATTGTAGTAATCCATATCATGTCAAGATCCGTTTGACTGAGTAAAGAGAAATGACCTCCATCATTACTTTAAGACATGAAGTGTTTTTTAATTAATAAATAAAGAAAAATATTAGATTAGAAGCAGTGTCCAAACTTTTAACTGGTACTGTACAGTTTGTTTAAACAAACTGTTCACAAAGTCTGAATCCAGAGGCAATTATTTATTTCAATACTGTTCTTACAACAAATGCTCAAATCGGCAGCATTCGAATTTGTTATACTTGTGTATACACTGAAGACAAGAACATTGATCATTTCTTAAGATATCAGAACTGATGTTGTTACATGCTGAAATGATTTCCTCTTTTAGTGCAACCATTGTTCTGGGCCAATTCCAACAGACTACTGACTTCAGATGAACCCAAAGAAAAAAAATTGAGTGATGTTCGGTCTGGAGACATTCTAAATAAAAAGAAAAATACTATATTTCATAATGTATTTGATAAGAAATGGACTAAAGAAAACAAGTAAGACATGCTTGGATATTAAAAAAAAAGTCTACACATCTCTGTTAAAATAAGATAAATCTTTTCGGATCTTTTTGTGCTCTCTGAAAAGCCAACTAGTTGCTGCTGTAGCGTTATGAGTAGTGCTGCTCCTCTTTGCTTCTCCTCCTACGCTTGCCTTGTCCCCTAGACTAAGTGGACATTAACTCCCTTGAGTCAGGGCTCATTGTCAGCTAGTAAAACCCAGTAGCAGAACTAATTGCTAATTTATGTTTAACCAGAGGGTCTTTCCAGCTCATTAATCTAGTAGACATCCTTTCTTGTGAAATATAAGCTCATTTTTGTGTGTTCTCAGTTTATCCTGTTACATTAATGAAATTTCCTTCTGTCTTTCTTGCTGCTAAGCTTCATTTTGTTCCTCCTCACAGATGCTACCAAGATATTTATTTATTTATTTATTTATTTATTGCTAGCATCTGGGCGGCACGGTGGTGCAGTGGTTAGCACTGTCGCCTCACAGCAAGAAGGTCCTGGGTTCAAGCCCAGCAGCTGGCGAGGGCCTTTCTGTGCGGAGTTTGCATGTTCTTCCCGTGTCCGCGTGGGTTTCCTCCGGGTGCTCCGGTTTCCCCCACAGTCCAAATACATGCAGGTTAGGCTAATTGGTGGTGCTAAATTGACCATAGGCATGAATGTGAGTGTGAATGGTTGTCTGTCTCTGTGACAGCCCTGTGGTAACCTGGCGACTTGTCCAGGGTGTACCCTGCCTCTCGCCCAGCTTGCCTGAGACCCTGTAGAACAGGATAAGCGGCTACAGATAATGGATGGATGCTAAAATTGCTCAGTGTTTAAACAAACAACATTAAATGTTCAGAAAAAGGTTTTGTTTTGTTTTTTTTTCTGAGACATACAGCTTTCGATTTGTAACCCAAGCTTCCGTTAGTACTCAGTCAGTTTAACAAAAACAGAAGAAAGACCAGCCACTCTTAATGATCTGGACAGATATGTTAGTCTGAGTAGCGTTTGTTTTAAAGACTATAGTTTTGTAATTTGGCTTAAATGTAGCTTTGATTATTGAACATCTGAAGGTGGATATGGATTTTACTAAGGCTAGTGAAAGTACATTTTCCAGGTGTGTAAGCTAGAACAATGCTAGTTGGCTTATGAAAGGTAATTATTAGCATTTACAAAGCCTCAAGATGCTGTTTTATCTAAAAGCACAATACAGTGGTGCTTGAAAGTTTGTGAACCCTTTAGAATTTTCTATATTTCTGCATAAATATGACCTAAAACATCATCAGATTTTCACACAAGTCCTAAAAGTAGATAAGGAGAACCCAGTTAAACAAATCAGACAAAAATATTATATGTGGTCATTTATTTATTGAGGAAAATGACCCAATATTACATATCTGTGAGTGGCAAAAGTATGTGAACCTTTGCTTTCCAGTAACTGTTGATCAGTCCTGCACACCGGCTTGGAGGAATTTTAGCCCATTCCTCCATACAGAACAGCTTCAACTCTGGGATGCTGGTGGGTGTCCTCACATGAACTGCTTGCTTCAGGTCCTTCCACAACATTTCCATTGGAATCAGCTCAGGACTTTGACTTGGCCATTCCAAAACATTAACTTTATTCTCCTTTAACCATTCTTTGGTAGAATGACTTGTGTGCTTAGGGTCGTTGTCTTGCTGCATGACCCACCTTCTCTTGAGATTCAGGTCATGGACATGTCCTGACATTTTCCTTTAGAATTCTCTAGTATAATTCAGAGTTCATTGTTCCATCAATGATGGCAAGCCGTCCTGGCCCAGATGCAGCAAAACAGGCCCAAACCATGATATTACCACCACCATATTTCACAGCTGTATAAGGTTCTTATGCTGGAATGCAGTGTTTTCCTTTATCCAAGCATAACACTTCTCATTTAAACCAAAAAGTTCTATTTTGGTCTCATCCATCCACAAAAAAAATGTTTCCAATAGCTTTCTGCCTTATCCACGTGATCTTTAGCAAACTGCAGACGAGCAGCAATGTTCTTTTTGGAGAGCAGTGGCTTTCTACTTGCAATCCTGCCATACACACTATTGTTGTTCAGTGTTCTCCTGATGGTGGACTCATGAACATTAACATTAGCCAATGTGAGAGAGACCTTCAGTTGCTTAGAAGTTACCCTGGGGTCCTTTGTGACCTCGCCGACTATTACACGCCTTGCTCTTGGAGTGATCTTTGTTGGTCAACCACTCCTGGGGAGGGTAACAATGGTCTTGAATTTCCTCCATTTGTACACAATCTGTCTGACTGTGGATTAGTGGAGTCCAAACTCTTTAGGCCAAGTTTACATTAGACCGTATCTGTCTCGTTTTCTTCGCGGATGCACTGTCCGTTTACATTAAACCGCCTGGAAACGCCGGGAAATGGGAATCCGCCAGCGTCCACGTATTCAATCTAGATCGTATCTGGTCCGGTGCTGTGTAAACATTGAGATACATGGATACGCTGTGCTGAGCTCTAGCTGGCGTCATCATTGGACAACGTCACTGTGACATCCACCTTCCTGATTCGCTGGCGTTAGTCATGTGACGCGACTGCTGAAAAACGGCGCGGACTTCCGCCTTGTATCACCTTTCATTAAAGAGTATAAAAGTATGAAAATATTGCAAATACTGATGCAAATACTGCCCATTGTGTAGTTATGATTGTCTTTAGGCTTGCCATCCTTCCACTTGCAAGTGGTAAGTGACGCGCATACCCGATATGCACTGAGAGCACACACACAGCGGCTCAGTCCCGAATTACTGCTCGTGCACTTCACTCGCGCGCTCTGTGAGCTGCGCAGGGCCGGAGTGCGCACCCTCCAGAGGGCACTCGCTGTTCAGGGCGGAGTGATTTGGAGCGCAGGATGCCTGCGGAGCCGAGCGTATCCGTGTATTGGCGTTGCTGTGTGCATGTTAATCGTTTTAAAAACGTTAATCTGATGATCCGCTGATACGGTCTAATGTAAACCCCACCTTAGAGATGGTTTTGTAACCTTTTCCAGCCTGATGAGCATCAACAACGCTTTTTCTGAGGTCCTCAGAAATCCCCTTTGTTCGTGCCATGATACACTTCCACAAACATGTGTTGTGACGATCAGACTTTGATAGATCCCTGTTCTTTAAATAAAACAGGGTGCCCACTCACACCTGATTGTCAACCCATTGATTGAAAACACCTGACTCTAATATCACCTTCAAATTAACTGCTAATCCTAGAGGTTCACATACTTTTGCCACTCACAGATATGTAATATTGGATCATTTTCCTCAATAAATAAATGACCAAGTATAATATTTTTGTCTCGTTTGTTTAACAGGGTTCTCTTTATCTACTTTTAGGACTTGTGTGAAAATCTGATGATGTTTTAGGTCATATTTATGCAGAAATATAGAAAATTCTAAAGGGTTCACAAACTTTCAAGTGCCACTGTATTAACATCATGAGTAAAGACTGCTGACGAGCTGATAGCTGCGCTAAATGTAAGTCTACAATCTTCATTAAAGAAGTCAGAGAAATTGACATGACATCTCCATGATATCTAACAGTTTACCTAGCTTGCAAATATTTACCAGAATACTTGCAGAAATCTTGAAGATCCTGTCTTTATCTACTTCTTTGCTTTTTTTAATCAAAATGTTCAGATTAACATTTGTTCGTGAGAAATTCTTTAAAAGCACTGTTTTCGAGAGCTGGGATTGTTGGTTAGGGTTCTGATTCTCACTTACTAGTGGGAACGCAAGGTTAAAGGGTAAAAGGGTTTGAGGCCTGAATGTCAAAAATCTGCAAAATCTTCCAAGTGTTATTTCATCTGGTGTCTTCCATGAACCAATACATAACACTGTATACGTAAATCTTACTGTGTGGATAAAGCATAAGTGCTTCGCTACCGCTAGATGTTTGGACACAGCTTGCTAATGTTTCCCAGGAGAAGTTTAGCATTTAGCATTTTACGTGGAATGTAAACAATATAACCATCTCTATCCCTTGGTCAATGTTTATTCCTGTTTCCCCAGAGCCCAGGAAAGACTGCATCATCGTTCAGTCATGCGCTTGTCCTCCATTTCTCTTTGAGGTGCAAACTAGCCGGCTGAACAGAGCTCATGTATTCTCAGGCGCAGCTCTCTGTTTGGTATGAGTGTCCTGTTTGCAGGACTAATTATGGTTTTAGCATTAGGAAGCACATCGATAGTGCTGAGCTCATGCACTGCCCATGAAAATTACTGTGTGCAAAGGAGCGATTTCATCCTAGAAAGAGGATTTCAACTAGAAAGAGGATGGACACTCTTCCCAAGTGGGAAGGATTTAAGCTATTATTATTATTATTAGGCGGCACGGTGGTGTAGTGGTTAGCGCTGTCGCCTCACAGCAAGAGGGCCCGGGTTCGAGCCCCGTGGCCGGCGAGGGCCTTTCTGTGCGGAGTTTGCATGTTCTCCCCGTGTCCGCGTGGGTTTCCTCCGGGTGCTCCGGTTTCCCCCACAGTCCAAAGACATGCAGGTTAGGTTAACTGGTGACTCTAAATTGACCGTAGGTGTGAATGTGAGTGTGAATGGTTGTCTGTGTCTATGTGTCAGCCCTGTGATGACCTGGCGACTTGTCCAGGGTGTACCCTGCCTTTCGCCCGTAGTCAGCTGGGATAGGCTCCAGCTTGCCTGCGACCCTGTAGAAGGATAAAGCGGCTAGAGATAATGAGATGAGATGAGATTATTATTATTATTATTATTATTATTATTATTACCTCTGCCAACTTTGTTGGAGGAGGTTGTGTTTTTGCCTATATTTGCTTGTTTGTTTGCCTTTTCCCAACATAACTCAAAAAGTAGTGAACGGATTTTGATGAAATTTGGAGGAAAGGTGAGCTATTGGCCAAGAACAATTGCGTACATTTTGATGCAAATCTGGATATGGATGTGGATCCAGGATCCTGATATGTATGTGGATCCAGAATTTTTTTGTCTGTTCCCAATGTTACTCAAAAAGTAGTGAACAGATTTTGATAATTTGGCATACAGCTTTAGTATTATCCTAGATTCAAGTGATTTGATAATATGTGGCTTGGTGGAGGTATGGACTTTACCGGGTACCCTTCTAGTTACCTCGCCCAGGATGGAGTCCACCGGGGGCAAGGTATTGTTTTCGGTCGGGTTTCTTTGCTTGTTTCTTTGTTTTGTTAACGATATTACAGGAAAATGGCTGGCCTAATCTTCATGAAACTTTCAGGATAGATGGGCATTAGTCTCAAATAGAACCGCCAACATTTTGACCAAAAAATTCAAAATTGTGGCTACAGCCTCATAGAGGCGCTAGGCACTATGTCATCGTGCTGTAAGAATGTGAGTGTAACAGTCGCCCATGCGCATACACGTGTTCCGATTAAAATGGCTGGTGAGTGTAATTCAGTTCACCATTCGAAATAAATGGAGTAGACTAAACTTTCAGACATGTTTATGCTTATTACAGAGGGAAAGTGTGTTCCACTGAGCTCTAGCGCCGGGCCATTTCCGGGAAATAAAAGTTTGGGTCATGGTGACAGCGTGTGTATGTCAGCCTCGGTTCGGAGGTTTCAGTTTTGAAAACTGTAAGAGGTAAGAGCAGAATAATATAAAGTAGACACTTCGTATATTTTACTTCTCTGATTTTTAAATTGTTCACTTTTGGATTACGCTTCATTTTTGTGGCTACTGCCTCATAGAGTAAATATAATATACTATATTTACTGTATGGACATGGGATCAGAAAACAATTTTATTTATAAGCAGTAGCCACATGTATCCATAGGGGACCTATTTTTTTTTCATGATATCTTCCTTCATATTCATCATAAGTGCTACCGGGCGAGGTTTGTTTTGCTTGGCAACACTTGTCATATCTGTATTTATTAGGGATGTTTCAGTCTGGTACCATGCTCTTGTTGACATAAAAAATATTCAGGTACCATGTGACATAAATTTAGTGTTTGTTGTCACACTAAAGGACCGACAACACAAAATGGCTGTGATCTAGGTTGTATTTTACAAGTAATACAAGCAAAGCAGCCTGCAAACTGTGTGCTGTGAAAATATGAAGAGGAGAATACAAGTAACCTGATGAAACATCTCATCTCATTATCTGTAGCCGCTTTATCCTGTTCTACAGGGTTGCAGGCAAGCTGGAGTCTATCCCAGCTGACTACAGGCGAAAGACGGGGTACACCCTGGACAAGTCACCAGGTCATCAGAGGGCCGACACATAGACACAGACAACCATTCACACCTACGGTCAATTTAGAGTCACCAGTTAACCTAACCTGCATGTCTTTGTACTGTGGGGGAAACCAGAGCACCTGGAGGAAACCCATGCGGACACAGGGAGAACATGCAAACTCCGCACAGAAAGGCCCTCGCCGGCCACGGGGCTCGAACCCAGGCCTTCTTGCTGTGAGGCAACAGCGCTAACCACTACACCACCGTGCCGCCCCCCTGATGAAACATCTTAAACATAAAACTTAGCATGAGGAGGTCATTGCTAGCAGCAAATGCTGGCTAAGTGAGAATAAATGTGTACAGACAACACTAGGTGAGTGAAAATAACAGCATTTCTGAGTATGTTGGGTTTTTTTTGACGATCATCCACTATCATTCACTACAACAAGGGATTCAGATGCAATGAAGACAAAAGCTTACAGCTTATCTCCACTTCAACTTTACTCCATCTGAGGTACCTAATGTAGCTAGATAATGCACTCCTTTTATAATCAACTAACAATATTTTAAAGAATGAGCCTTGTTGCCCAAGTGTATGAACACGCATATGCACTTTTCATGGTGTCTGTGATGTATATATCTTACTTGTTTTTGTATTAGTACAAAAAAACATATTGGCACTTATACTCAGTCTGTAAAAAAATAAAATAAATAAATAAATAAATAGATAACCACTCTGTCAAACAGCATGAATGCTAGCAAAGCACCAGCAATTTTTCTGAGTACATATATAAAAAATTTTGATACAAGGAAAATATTTCCATTGCAAATTTAACAGACTAGCTGAAAGTATTACATCCCAGTCAATATGAAGGTTAAATAAAATAAGTAATATGTTTTATTTATTTTTATTTGACTGGCTAGAGAAGATTACATTTTACCTTCAGTGCTTTTTTTAAAAACATTTTTTACATTAATCTTTTAGAAACATCAGAATAGATTGCTGCATGTTATAACAGAAAATAGGTACAGTTTTTTTTTTTTTGCAGTGATGCAAAGAAAAAGAAATTACAGATCTTTTTGCACCTTTAATGTGATACAGCAACATACACACCATCTTGTGGTTAATGGGGCATGTCACTGCACTGCAAATTAACCACAATTGAACTCCTGTTCAAACATAATTATCATATACCTGTCATCAGTGAAGTTAGTTTGACCAACCCCAAATAAAGATCAGCTGTTTCTGTAGCACTGAAGGTCACCAACAAGAGGTGGAGAAAACCATAGTGGGGGTACCACTGCGATGTTACTGAAAACAGGACGTCCCCCCAAAATTGACAAAAGGACAAGAGGAAACTTTATCAGGGAGGCTGACTGACAGCAACATTAAAGGAGCTGCAGGAATATCTGGCAAAGTATTGATCACTCCCTGCATGTGACAACAATCTCTCATATTCTTTACATCTATGGGATGGGTAGACAGAAGCCCTTTCTCGTTAAAATCCAAGCTCAACGAAATCACCTCAAACCATGTGGCAAAACGTTATGGTCTGATGAGACTTTTTGGTACAAATTTGGGACAAAAGACAACTTATCACCCAAAGAACATCATACCCACAGTGAAGCATGGTGGTGGCAGAATCATGCTGTGGGGCTGCTTCTCTTCAGCTAGGACTCTGTTAGACAGCTGAAGAAAAATTTCACCTTCCCCGCGATAACAACCCAAAGCACAAATCCAAGTCATCAAAGGAATGACTTCAGAAGAGGAAAATCAATGTTTTGGAATGGCCCAGTCAGAGCCCAGATCCAAATCCTATCAAGAATCTGTAGAATGACTTGAAGAGGGCTGTGCACAGCAGATCCCTTTCACAATTTGATAGATCTGAAGCATTTTTGCAAAGAAGGTGTATGGACCTTTTTTTTTTTTTATCTCCAGCAAATGCTGCAGGAGTGCAAGAATTTAGGTCATCTTCCAGAACATTGTTTCCATGAACTTAAAATGAGTGTTCAAAGCTATCTGAGCCTGGAATGTTTGTGATTAAAAAGTTGACTTCACTTTAAAAAAATCTCGTAGCATTTACCATGACGTAGGATGGGTAGACAGAAGCCCTTTCTCGTTAAAATCCAAGCTCAACGAAATCACCCCAAACCATGTGGCAAAATGTGTTATAGTCTGATGAGACTTTTTGGTACAATTTTGGGACAAAAGACAACTTATCACCCAAAGAACATCATACCCACAGTGAAGCATGGTGGTGGCAGCATCATGCTGTGGGACTGCTTCTCTTCAGCTTTTCCATTAATCCAATGGAAATGTTGTGGAAGAACCTGAAGCGAGCAGTTCATGTGAGGAAACCCACCAACATCCCAGAGTTGAAGCTGTTCTGTACGGAGGAATGGGCTAAAATTCCTCCAAGCCAGTGTGCAGGACTGATCAACAGTTACCGGAGACATTTAGTTGCAGTTACTGCTACACAAGGGGGTGACACCAGATACTGAAAGCAAAGGTTCACATACTTTTGCCACTTACACATATGTAATATTGGATCATTTTCCTCAATAAATAAATGACCAAGTATAATATTTTTGCCTCATTTGTTTAACTGGGTTCTCTTTATCTACTTTTAGGACTTATGTGAAAATCTGATGACGTTTTAGGTCATATTTATGCAGAAATATAGAAAATTCTAAAGGGTTCACAAACTTTCAAGCACCACTGTAGTTCATAGAAAATCAAAATCTCAATTCAAATGTTTGTTGTTGCACTGCTGTGTTGTCACTTGCTGCTGCGTTGTCGCTTGCCACTGTGTTGAAATTTGCCACTCTGTGTCATGCACGTATGTAGAAAATGAAGTCACCTGTTTTGTTGCTTGCTAGTGTGCACGTCGGTTTACACATCTAACTGCTAATTTCTAACTCATTTACTGTACAGTATTTATGTCAAGTAATAAGGCATGTACAGGTAACATTTCCCCCAATTCACAATTTGATTCGATTTGATTCACGTTATTGGGTTCATGATTTGATTTTCCCATGACATTTTTGGAAAAAAAAAGAAAATGTAATTTTTAAAAATGTAAATATTCTTTATCAATTTAAATATTCAACATAAATATTCATTTGATTAAAAAATAATTATTATTATTTAATCCAAAAAAAAAAAGTCCTTCCCGTGCCAGGACCTGGTCTTCCCAGGCAGTCTCCTGTCCCAGTACTAGCCAGGCCCTTAAGGCGCATTGGGCAGTGCCAATCTCCGTTTCTATAGCCCTCAGCCTCTCACCTATACAGCTAGGGTTACAGTGGGGCGCAAGAGTTTGACTCACCACTCGCATCTGTATTGCAGCGTGCCTTGCCAGATGGCAGTAGGCACCATTTTTATGATGATCTTTGGTATGACGCAACCGTGAGTAGAACTCGTGATCTCGCGATCGAAAGATTGACACACTAACCACAAGGCCAGCTCACACACATAATTATTTAATAGGCAACAATAATTATTTACCCACATTTGTAAAGGTTGGAATAAAATATAATACCCTATAAACTGAAATATTAATTTTATTAAAAAGGAAAAAAGTTAACAAATAGGCCTTTTCTTAATAAACATTTGCTTCTCTTTTCTTTAGGTTTCAGCAGTCTCTAAAAAGAAAGCTCTGATTTCTTGTTAAATCTATTTGTATAGTCAATTGCTCAACAGCTGTTTCCCATTTTAGATGTGTTTTGTGTGTTTTTGCGGCATTAGAGCTGTCTTACTTCCGCCTACAGTGAAGTCATGTCCAATCTCACTGTTGTGCATTATTGTGCTCTCTGCTGTCTAAGCAATACAATTACAGCTAGGAAAACATAAGAGATAATGCAGCCTGATAATAATTGCCGCGTGGGTTTCCTCCGGGTGCTCCGGTTTCCCCCACAGTCCAAAGACATGCAGGTTAGGTTAACTGGTGACTCTAAATTGACCGTAGGTGTGAATGTGAGTGTGAATGGTTGTCTGTGTCTATGTGTCAGCCCTGTGATGACCTGGCGACTTGTCCAGGGTGTACCCCGCCTTTCGCCCGTAGTCAGCTGGGATAGGCTCCAGCTTGCCTGCGACCCTGTAGAAGGATAAAGCGGCTAGAGATAATGTGATGTGATGTGATAATAATTGCGATTCAGTTTTTATTTTGTCAATTCGAATCGTCATAAATTTGTATTGTGATTTATTGTCGAATGATATATCATAACATACCTATAAATGTCTTCATTCTTGTGAAAGACAAGACATAATAATCAGTGGAAGCAACTGTGTGACAGAGTGATCAAGCCTCCAGAACCCTTTGAAATATCCCTTTGTCAGTATAAATGTCTAAATCCAGATGGTCAAAATGAAAAGATTTCACTGAAACAAGTGATTTTCATGGACTTAGAAAGGGCTTAATATTTAATCAGCTGAGCACAATGACTAAAAGCCCGACATCTCAAAGGCCGGCAGGTAATATAATGTGCATTAATGAGGGAATAATTACAGGAAGATTGGAACAAAACACACTCCATTCCTCTTGAAGTGCCCAATAAATGCTGAATCACAGCCTGGCACTATATTTATAATCTCATAAAGTTGGTAAAAATAAATGTGTCTGTGGTTCACCTTAGTCTTACAGTTAAAAAAAATGACAGAAGAGTAACTTTTACCTGATGTCAATTTTCAATGAAGTCAAAGAAAAACTCTTGGAAAATGTACATCATTTGTGATACAATTATTGGCACCCCTGGAAATTCTTATGAATAAAATGCAACTGAGCAATTTTATATTTCTTTTCAATTGTTACTTTCAGGGTGGCACAGTGGTGTAGTGGTTAGCACTGTTGCCTCACAGCAAGAAGGTCCTGGGTTCAAGCCCAGTGGCCAGCGAGGGCCCTTCTGCATGGAGTTTGCATGTTCTCCCCGTGTCTGCATGGGTTTCCTACGGGTGCTCTGGTTTCCCCCACAGTTCAAAGACATGCAGGTTAGGCTAAACGGTGGCTCTAAATTGACCGTAGGTGTGAATGTGAGTGTGAATGGTTGCCTGTGTCTATGTGGCAGCCCTGCGATGACTTGGCGACTTGTCCAGGGTGTACCCCGCCTCTCGCCCATAGTCAGCTGGGATAGGCTCCAGCTTGCCTGCGACCCTGTAGAACAGGATAAGTGGCTACAGATAATGGCTGGATGGATGCTACTTTCAGTCATTCATGACTTCTTGTGTCACTGGGGTACAAGTATGAAGTGACGCAAAGGCCATTGGTAATTCAACAAAATGGGGACAATTACATTATACACTAATCAAACATGACAAAATCATTTTTATAGGATGGGAGCATAGACTTCATAAAGTACAAAGAGATTTGAAGTGAAAATCTGGTTTCTTTCTTAGAATAAATGTGTTTCTGTTAAAGATTAGAGTTACCTCATTTTTTCATGGTAACATTATGCTGATTAATAACAAAAACATTTTACATAACACCCCACCCCAACCCCCCATCATTACAAAGGATGCCAATAACTCTGGCACTGATTGCATATACCTGTAATACAGTTCTGGCATCTACACTGTATTTGTATTCTGTTTAATTATTATACTTGGGAATGAGCTTCAAACAACAAAAATCAAACTTGCTCTAATAACAGTTTCAGTAGCCATTAATCACTATATAATGGAAGCCACTGACTTCTCACAGCATGATTGGGTTTTAGAAAATGACTTAATTGCTCAGATAATGCATTCAAACCATTTTCTGCGCTAATTAAAAAACACTACATATACAAATGTTTTCGTCAATGGTGTTTAATTATTCATTTGGATGTGCAAATGTCTCTGAGCTTCAGAATCTCACAATGCGAGTAATGTGAGGATAAAAATAATCTCGCAGCAGATATAAGCCAAATGCATGAGCTTAGTTAATTCTGATAAGCTGGAGTTAATAGGAATATATAATATGGGGTTGAAATCTGGGCTTTGGCTGAACCACTCAAGAAGATTCAGAGACTTGTACAGAAGCCACTCCAGCATTGACTTCAACCTTGTCTGAGGTGGCAGGTTTTCTCAAAGGGCCTCTCTGTATTTGGCTACATTCTTCCTACCCTCAAATTCTCACTCGTCTCCTCATCCCTGCCACTGAGAGTCACCCTATAGCATGATGCTGCCACCTCCATGCTTCAGCAAACGGTATTAAGCCAGTTGATGAGCAGTGCAAAGGTTTTTTTTTCGCACTGGGAGTTCAGCCTAAAAACTAAAATTTTTGTTTCAGAAGACCAGGAAATCCTTTTCCTCATGCTCTCAGAGCTCACATGCCTTTTACTCAGGATTGGCTTCCATCTAACCACCCTAATATAAAGGCAAGATTGATGGGAATATGTATGAATATGCATGCCTTTCCATCCAGCAGGTTCTCGCATCTCTGCAGAGAATTTCTGAAGCTCTGTTAGAGTGGTCATTGGGTTCTTCATCACCTCCCGGACCGAGGCAATTCTACCCCAACTATTAGCGGAGCTTTCGCGCGGGCTGCTCCATACTTAAGAAAATATCATAACACATCAAGTTGATTTTTCATGGACACACAGGGATCCCAGCCGTGTATGTACGTACGTACGTCCCCGCCCCTCGCGATTCTGATTGGCTGTTTGATTTTGGCGGGAACAAGAAGCATGAGCGCACCTACATAACTTATTTTTGTCTACAGATAATTTCATATTTATCGGGTTTTTCCACCGAGAACAACTCAAACAGCGCAACAAAAAAATCATCATTTTTACAAACTTTAATACAAACTTTAAAAAGATGCCAGAACAAGTTAACCAAGGAGAGAAAGATGAAGTCAAAACCGGGAAGAGAAAGAGTTTTGACAGAGGAAGAAAAGGAAAGAAGACGTGAAAGAGTGAGAGAAAGGCGAAGAAATCTTTCACAAGAAAAGCGACAAGCTGAAAGAGAAAGAAAATGTGTAAAAAATGAATTAATAGAAATGATGAGTTGTAGGAATTTAATTCTAAATTGTGATGTTGATTTTGAAATCACTGCGAAATCTTTCGGGATCTGACAAGTTGACCTGAATCCAGTCAGTGTTTTCATGAATCGTCTATCTTTTTGTTTTCAAAACATTTTGCTATAAATCCCTAAAGCACACTGTAGTTTATAGTAATAAAAAGAATAATATACATGTGAGTTTGGAGAAATTTATCTTCTTGTGATAAAATTGAAATTGAAACACATCAAAGTACATCATCTATTGCACGTTTGTTTTCATTTTAATGGAAGCGCCGCTATTAGGTAGTACCTAATTTTATATTAGATTTGACCAGACAAACAGCTGTATGAAGAGTCCTAGTGGTTCCAAACATCTCATCTCATCTCATTATCTGTAGCCGCTTTATCCTGTTCTACAGGGTCGCAGGCAAGCTGGAGCCTATCCCAGCTGACTACGGGCGAAAGGCGGGGTACACCCTGGACAAGTCGCCAGGTCATCACAGGGCTGACACATAGACACAGACAACCATTCACACTCACATTCACACCTACGGTCAATTTAGAGTCACCAGTTAACCTAACCTGCATGTCTTTGGACTGTGGGGGAAACCGGAGCACCCGGAGGAAACCCATGCAGACACGGGGAGAACATGCAAACTCCGCACAGAAAGGCCCTCGCCGGCCACGGGGCTCAAACCCGGACCTTCTTGCTGTGAGGCGACAGCGCTAACCACTACACCACCGTGCCGCCTCCAAACTTCTCATATTTAACAATGATGGAGCCCACTGTGCTCCTGGGAACATTCAAAGTTTTAGCAATGGTTTAATACCCTTGTTCAGATCTATGTCTCGACATAATTTGATTGTAGTCTAGAGAGAGGTCCTTGGACGTCATGGCTTGGTTCTTGGTCCAACATGAACTGTGAATTGGGGGAACTTAAACACACAGGTGTGTCTTTCTAAATCATGTCCAAGCAATTGAATTTGCTACAGGTAGATGCCAATCGAGTCCAACAGACCTCTCAAGATAATTAAAAAAGACAGGATGTATCTCAATTTGATGAACCTCAGCCAAGTGTCTGCTTTCTTATCTCAATGTCAGTTTTTGACATTTAACACATTTCTAAAAATATGGTTTCACTCAGGCTACTATCACAGTCTCGTATCTTGCCACGTAAGCGGTGTGTTGGTCAAATGCCAAAAAATGAGGCATATTTTTTTCCAAAATTAAAGTCCTGTGATGTACACGACGTATGTATGGTGTTACTCTGGCATATCTGGGGTTTTCATGGGGTTCAAGGGATGTAAAAGTTATGGTGTACTGAGGCGTATGCGTGGAGTATGATGTGTTGCTGCGATGCAACCGTTTCATTGGTGTGGTGTTTCGTTCTTACATGTGACGTTGCTGCTGCGTACCTGCAGCATATCTGCGACGTTCACAGGTGGTATAAAAGGGGGCCCCACACTGCATTCATTGTCATTCATAACAGTCAAGAAAGCATCATGCTAGTGAAGAAGGGCAAGGGAAGAGGGAAGACATCAGCCGCATCCACCCAGCCAGCCCTGGAGCCACCTTCATCAGACACGTCAACTAAAGCATTCGCACGGCATGATAGGTGTTCGAGCAACGTTCCCGCTGTGTCACTGTTCCGTAGCTTTCGTTTTTATGGCTTACACATGACGTATGTGTGACGTATCAAAGCTGCTATGTATGTGCTATGGATTTTTAAGTGCGGACTTAAAAATACGCCACACCCTGGTGTCCAAGGAGGTCGTGTTACGCATCCTAGAGTATTAGCTACGTAAGCTGGCGATGCTGTGACGTTCCTTTCTTACTGCCACGTATCCTGATACGCCATACATATGCAAGGCTAAAATGCCAACGTGTGAACCAAGCATTAGTCATGATGGATTATTGTGTGTAAATTAATGGGCCAAAAAAAAACATTTAATGCATTGTAAACTGAATCTATGATGCAAAGTGTGCAAAAAGTCAAGGGGTTTGAATATTTTTCGAATTCACTGTAACAAGTGGTTAGAGGCAGGACACAAGTGCAAAAACTCAGTGAATTTATGAGAGGCTTTCAAAAAAAAACTGTGGCAGTTAAATAAGCAACATTAAAAAGGGCAAATCCATAATCACAACAATGGACAGGAACGAGTCAGGAAAAAAAAACGGAAACCGCTAAACAGGAATACGGAAACAGAGTCTTAGATAAATGGAGAATAGGTGAGCATAATCCGGAAATGAACATGGGTGGAGACAGGACTGAAGTGCATGTAGTGTTCATTGTACAGGGACATTGTACAGTGAGGATACATGGAATTTATGGCATTGTTTAAAGGTGAACTGAAGGCAAATTTTTTATAATCAAAATTCTATTTATCTCATTTTATTAAATATCCGAATACATTTTTGATAGCTATTTTGTCACTGCTATAGCAAGTTAGGAGTGTTTGAAATATGCTCTGTAATATATCAGTCCATATGTCAAAGCAATGGCCATAACTCATAACCAAGACTCTGAACACCGGCGCGCCACAAGGTTGTGTGTTGTCACCGCTGTTATTCTCCCTATACACCAACAACTGTATATCTAATTCTCCATCTGTCAAACTTCTAAAATTTGCAGACGACACCACTGTTATAGGCCTCATACGTGACGGGGACGAAACATCATGTCGCGATGAGGTCAAACATCTAGTGCAGTGGTGTGTAGTCAATAACCTTATACTCAACATATCCAAAACCAAAGAACTCATAGTGGACTTTAGGAAAAAGGCAGGCCAGCACATCCCCATCTGTATTAATGGCCAGGTAGTGAAGTGGGTCTCCTCTTTTCGTTTTTTAGGCACCACCATTCATCAGTCTCTGTCATGGACCCTGAACACCAGTCTCATCATTTCAAAAGCTCACCAAAGATTACACTTCCTCCGACAGTTGAGGAAATTTGGGGTCAGTCAAGCAGGCATGTTACACTTTTACCGTGCTACTATCGAGAGCGTGCTCACCTTCTCCATCCTGGTCTGGTATGGCAGTACCACCAGCCAAGATAAGCAACAGCTGGAGAGGGTGGTACGCAGGGCCTCCAAAATCATTGGCCATAGTCTCCCCACCTTAGACTCACATTACAACACCAGAATTTCCAGGAAAGCCAAGAACATCATCTCTGACCACACTCATCCAGCACACTATCTATTCATACTCCTACCATCAGGGAGAAGGTACCGCAGCATCCCATGCAACACCTCACGTTTTAGGGACAGTACCTACCCACAAGCCATCCGCTACTTGAATATGCACTAGCACTTTACAGTTACTCCACTACCTGGCCTACCTACCTCCCTTGTTTATTTTGCACAATGTACCACCAGCTGTACTCTATATATCCAATGCACTTTTCAATTTTTTTTTTTTTGTATGTTGTCATTCCCTGTTATTATGTGCCCCCTTGTCTTCTGTCTTGTCCCCCCTTAGTTTTTTGTTTGGTCTGATTGTATTGTTGGGATTTGTGAGCACACCAAAGTATATTCCTAGCAACTGTATTTTTATACTGTTGATATGGCTACAATAAACTTGAAACTTGAAAACTTGAAACTTGATAAACGAGATTCGCTGAGACCTGTGCGATACATCGTAGGACGGAAGTAAAATGTACAGCGGAAATCAAAGTGACCAACATCTGCCAACGTTGTCAAAAGACGGGCGCGCCCTCTTTCAAATGCTGATGTAATCAAGCAGGAAGTTTTGTTTGTTTTGATAGCAATCAGGAAAGCTTGAAAAAAGTAGGCAGTAATCGTCATTTAAACTCGTTTTTGTGCAATATTTCGTTTGGAAAACAGTTTTCAAAATGGCGGCACTGACACCTGGCTGACACTTCACGTTTCAAAGTCTCGCACAAGTCTCATGAAGATCGCACGGATAAGCGACACCTGCTATGGACCAAACGAACTGAATCCAACATGGCTAAAAATCAAATAGGCCGATAAGTATAATATTTAATTGCAATTAGTTGCCAATACGAGTCACGATATAAGGTTACTAAAACCGAAAACATAATTGAATAAACGCGTTAATTAAGAAATAAAGCAAGTTTAAAAATGACTTCAGTTCTCCTTTAAACATTTTAAAAGCAGGGTAGGTCATTTTGGAGAAACCAGCAAGTGTAAACTAGTTTTTGAAAGTCTCAAACAGAAAAATCCCACCCTTTCCATTCAGTCCTCCCTCCAAAGCCATTCATCTAAAACATGTGAATGCGTACTTCTTGGTTGCTGGTGGACAAGTCTACGAAAGAGAGCATTGTGGAGTGTGAGTGTCGTGTGCCACAGTCACATCCAATGATTTCATGTGTCATTCACATGTCAGAAAACATCAAACATTATCGTAATGAACGTAAGCAAGGATCATGGCTATTGTTAGTACTCACAGCTGTTGAATAGCTCGCTAACTTTAGCAGTATGTCTGCCTGGACTTGTGGAAGCCTCTGGTCACATGTAATGAGTGCATGGGCAGAGTGTGCACAGGTAGATAGGTAGGACATCCAATCACTTCATTTGGACCAAATTAAATGATTGGACTGTTATTTTTACAGCCATGGGACTGCCAAAGATTATTTATTTATTTATCTGGTCCGAGCATTTGATTTATTTATTGCTTAGGGTGACCAGATGTCCCGGTTTTACAGGGACAGTCCCAATTTGGGGTTGTGTGTCCCGAGTCCCGACAAAAGTCTGTCGGGACACGGATATGTCCCGGTTTTCGCCACTCACGACGTTTGCAACTGAGCAGCGTGGGAATCATTAGCGGAGAAATGTCTTCATTTACTATTTTGATGAATTGACAGGAATCGCAAACTTTCCTGGTTACTGCCCCCTGGCCCTGTGGCATGGGTGTTTATTTAGCCACATTATTCCAGACAACAGAACATGTTGCCATGCAACAATAAAATAAACATTAACTGGCGCGAATGTTCTTTGTCTAGCAGCTAGCAGCAGTAATGCCACAGCAATTATGCCGAAAAGAAAATGTACCTTTTCCAAAGATTTACAGGGCACCTACCCCTTCCTCCGAGAGGTGCAGAACAATGCGCACGAAGCCTACTGCACACACTGTAAGTGCTTTGTTCTTGTACTGAGTTGGGTAGCCTATGTTGCAAATGCTGTGCGCTCCTGTGGGGGCTTTCCTCGGGCTGTCGCCCCCTCCTCCTTTATTGCTGTTTTGTTTGAGTGTATATTTACGGAAGCTGAGAGAGGCCCTTCATATAATCTTTTTTTATTCACCTTGTTATCCTGAGATAACGACATAATTAATTCAGGATCTCGAGAAAACAACACAACTAATTCGAGATCTCGAGAAAACAAAACCGTTATTCCAAGATCTCGAGAAAACGAGACAGTTATTTCATGATCTCAGCTGGATCACTGTATCTCCGTTGGTAGAGACGAAGCCGGGCCAGTCTTCTGCGGAGGTGCCACGGACTAATTTTGAAATTATCCCTTATTAAAAGACTTAATGCAATCTCTCCCTGTGTCAACCCCTGATCAAAATATTGCCTTATTAGGTGATCGATTATTCCAGACATTCTAATGACCAAAGTTGCGTATATACAGAATAAGAAATAGCCCCAAAGTCAGCATATCACAAGTCTCTTGGTGCACCTGAATGAACCATTTCTCAGCTGTTTACTCGAGATCATGAAATAATTGTTTTGTTTTCTCGAGATCACGGAATAATTGTTTTGTTTTCTCGAGATCTCTGAATAACGGTTTTGTTTTCTCAAGATCTCGAATTAGTTGTGTTGTTTTCTCGAGATCCTGGTTTTAACAAGGTGAATAAAAAAAAAGGATTATATGAAGGGCCTCTCTCGGCTTCCGTAGTATATATTCTTAAATCACTTGTCTCTTTTTTGTTTCTGTTTAACATACCATTCTGACAGTTTGGCCATATTGCTGTGTTGAACAGCTTGTTGCACCTTCCATTAAAGTGTTCACTTTTGTACACATCTTCTTGCTTTATTCATTCAGTTGTGGGGAATGGTTAGTAAGGTTGATTCTGACCTAGGCTATGTTGAGGTCACATATCTACTTTTTAAGTTCATGCTATAGTGCATACAATTTTAGAGATATAGCCTACATGTGCATATGCATTCTTCTTGGTGTTCTCACAAACAGGTGAAATAAATCAGTTTAAATTTGGCCTATGGACATAGCCTGGCCTATTCTCAGCCATTACAAAATCTGTTGTCTGACCATAATTTAACTGATCTGTATACCACTATGCTACTAGATAACAAAATGCCTGTTTGTTTTATTTCATGTGAGATGTTGATAAATGTGAGCTTCAACAAAATGATAAGAGCACCTCTCTGAGTGTCACGTTTACGTAAAAAAAAGGTGTGCATGCACGAGCATGGTCGCGCGCAAAAGTGTCCCGGTTTCAGACTAGGGAAATCTGGTCACCCTATTATTGCTGTTGGGATGGAAAGCAAGCGTCAAGAAATATAACCCAAAAATGCTTCTAACATAAATGAACTACACTGCTTTTAAGTGAGATAATTTTCCCTGAGCTCACTCTAAATTGAAATGACAGTCACAATGATTTCACTAAAACCTAACCTGTTCTTAGTCCAAGCATTAATCATCATTAAGTGTTTGTAACTTACACCTGCTTCCTAAAAAAATGGAATGGCGAGAGTGTGCTGTTCGAAATAAGCTTCTTAATTAGAATAATTAGCTTTAAAGGGCATATCACGGGTAAATTCAGGAGCAAGATCAATGTAATTCTCCTATTTTATATTAAACTTTGGTCAAATATCTGTAACATTCTGCATTCTCTGCAAATTTTTTTACCTTGCACAATACCAGAAAAAATCAGTTGAAATTAAGCCATTTGAGGCGAATTGGTCCGCCTCTGAAAAAACTTGGCATTTGGATTTCCCGGGAAACATTGATTTTCGTGACGTTATCTGCGGGACGCCTCCCTCTGAATCCTACGTCAGCGCTGGTTTTTTTTATGAGAAAACGACCTGGTGGTTTTCTGCAAATTTCTTCAATGTTATCATGTAATTATTAAAATGGTTAACAGATGTATCGTAGGAGGGTGTAGCAACACCAATCTTGATGGGATTAGTACTCATCGTTTTCCAAAAGACGGGACAATGAGAGAGAAATGGGAGCGCTTGGTCTACACAGGCTGTGCACTGAAACCATGCAAAGCTCTCTCAGCCTGCTGGCGCTTCCGCAGATAACGTCACGAATCTGGCTCCAGACTCCCTTGGGATTTTTCCAGATGTCTTTTGTTATTTTATTTTTTTCTTCTGTAGACAGATGGCCTTGTGCAAAATTACCCTTCTGGATGAGTGTGTAAAGGGACATACTTTCATATAAAAAAAAACAAAAAACAAAATTGGTCCAGAATATGTCCTTTAATTGCTGATTCCTCAAGATCCAGCTAAATGACACTTCCATGCTGTATGTATACAGTACTCTCAGTCCTGCTAACATTATAGATTTCAGGCATCAGTAAGATGAACACCTGAGCCTTCTTTCCTGGTAGCTCTGGCTGACTTCAACAGTACCTTTCATGAGTTAACAAGCAGACTCTGGGGAAGAACAAGCGAGGACATGACAAGCTGGAGGCACCAACCTGGATCAGACAAGGCTACTTCTGGCCAGGAAAGAGGAGAAAATGGAGAAAAAAAAATCAATGTCAGTAGACTAATACTATGGTGTGGTGGGCAGCCTTTTCTGTGTTTCAGAATGGCGGTGTTCAGAAAGCATGATCACTCTTTCAGAAAGAGAGAGAGCTTGGAGAGCTGTTCAATCTGAACTTGCCTGCAGTTCTTGATTCAAATAGCATACTTTGTTCTAATCATAAGGTGCAGGTTTATTTTCAGCATTATAAAATAGTGCAGAATTAAACAGATGGCAAACGTTGGTCTTTCAGAGCCTCTAGCTGTAATTGGATTCCTTATATATATATATATATATATATATATATATATATATATATATATATATATATACACACACGTGTATTAGGGTGCATCAGTTGCCCCCTAAAAATGAAAAGTTCCTCCGATCCTGATGCATTTTTGTTTTTATGTTCTGTTTGGTAAGAAAACACACTGGGTGAAATATTTTGACAAAATTCAAAAGTTTAATGGTGGCACCAGGAGCTCAAAGTTTTGGAAAAAGCTGCTATTTTATGACTTTTATGACAAAATTTCGATCACTTTTCATGAAACATTATGGCACCTTATAGAGTATACCAAATATCTTAGATACACATTTTTAGTACATATTCTAAATATATTATCAAGCACAGTTTGAGTTTTAGCTGTTCATTGAATCATTGTTCAACTACTTTTAAACAATACAAATGTATTATGAATCACATTAATGCTTCTCAATCCCTTGCAAAGGTTCTTAACATGATCTCTGGGTCACAAGAAATCAATAAATGGAGTCCAACATTGTGATTCAAACCTTACGCGAAAACATAAAATAAGCGTTTTTTGGCAAAAAAATGAACCTCATGGTGCCACCATTAGACTTTTGAATATGGTCAAAAAATTTTACAGGATGTCTTTATTGGTGAAAAGGAACACCCAAACAAAAACGCATCAGATTTTTTGAAAGTGAGGGCAACTGATGCACCCTAACGTGTGTGTGTGTGTGTGTGTGTGTGTGTGTGTGCGTGTGTGTATATATATATATATATATATATATATATATATATATATATAAGGAATTTTTTTCCCCAAATTCCACATGAAAATATTGTCACTTGGAGCATTTAATTGCAGAAAATGAAACTGGTCAAAATAACCAAAAACATGATGTGTTTTCAGACCGTGAATAATGCATAGAAATTAAGATACACAATACCAATGTTTGAACTTAGGATGAGTTCAGAAATCAATATTTTGTGGAATAACCCTGACATTTAATCACAGCTTTCACACTGCTCTTGGGTGACTTTGTGCCACTTCTGGTGCAAAAATTCAATTAGCTCAGCTTTGTTTGATGGCTTGTCATACTTGCCAACCCTCCCGATTTTGGCGGGAGGCTTCCGATTTTAGCCTCCGTCTCCCGCCTCCCTATCGTATTTGTTAAAAACTGGATAACCTCCCAGTTTTGGGAAATCCCTACCGCCAAATTAAAAATACTCCCGATTATGTCCAATCAGAATCGTATGAGAAACACTGCTGACATCAACTGATTTTTAACCAATCAATGAACAGAATGACAGTCACTTCCGTAATGTAGGATTCACCCAGGCTGTCCGACATTTTTTACAAGCAGTCATTCATCATGGCCACTAAACCCAATACCAGGTTGCATGGGAGAATGAGTTTCCATGGATAAGCAAATGTTCGACCAGCCAGTTACACATTTTAAGGTAAAGATACCTTAAATCAGAATATAATGGGCATTTGAGTGTGAAATTAAACTAGTCTTCCATACCATTTCAGAAACCAACTGTACAACTTCTAAAGTGTTTAGTGAAATTTTGCATGACAGAGAATTTGTTTGATGAGTGTATTTGAATAGTATGGTTGTGTCTTAGTGCTATTTTGAATTTATGTTTGAAAGTTTTAAGTGAAAGTTTACAAGTGAATTATCTGGAAAGTGATTGATTTTGATCGAGTTTTGAGGTTTTAAGTGAAAGATTACTAGTGAGTGTATTTTGGTAGTACTAAAATTTTGCATTCAAGTGAATTTCTTTGTGGAGTATATTTTGATAGTATGGTAGTATTTATAGTGCCATTTTTACATTTTGTTTGAAAACTTTCAGTCAAAGTTTGCAAATGAGCAAATTCCTTTGATGCATTCCGACAGGATTTTGGTAGGATTTCTAGTGCTTTTTCAAAATTCTGTTGGAAAGTGTTTAGTGAGAGAGATGCATTTTAGTAGTACTAAGACAGTGCAGTATTTATTTAATTGAGTTGCTACTATTTTGCTCAAATCTTAATAAAATTTTATTTAATTTATATATGATATTATAATTCTCTGTATTTTTATATGAGCTTACAAAAGGAAAACACATTTGATGCAATCCAATAATACTTTCATTCACTGTGACTATTTTAAGGAATGATAAACATTCTTCTAAAGCATCACTTGTGTTATTTTCTGTGGGTCTCTGTATGTATACAATATTCAAGCATGAGATTTTTCAGCTCAAAATCTGATTTAAGACTTCCCTTTCATTGTTATTATATTAAAATTCAAGACGAGTATTATTTCAGATTTTTCACTCTGAGCTATCTCATGCCTGATACATGAATCCCATAACCTATAGTAATTCATAGAACAATATCAACAATTCAAAAACTCTTTAATCGTATAAATTTCAAATGGTTTGCAATTAATTGGGATCCACTGTTTTACTCAAGCGAGTAGGACGCTTTTTGCTTTGCTCCTGCTTGAACTCCTCTTTTCCGCTTTTTTCACTATTTCTCTATTTTTTCTTATTTGCTTTCTTTTTACTTACATTCAACAAGTTTAGCAAGGAAGGACAGATGTTTTCTCCCATTTATACAAGATAACCTAGAAGTTAGACAAAGCAACTGACACAGAAGACTGGATTATTGTAAAATGGGGAAACCAAGGAACTCTAGTAACAAATGGACTGAGCTTGAAAAAATAATTTCTAGCCTGGAATCTATGATTGATGCCTGTCTATTAAGGATTGAAGGGAGTCCAGCAGCCGATACCGCAAAGGGGAATGCGGGGAATGTTCAGCATCTGAATGATGGGAACTTGGATGAATCGGTTGACTTCACAAAGCAAAATGTGAGTACTGATTGCTGGAAAAGACAAGGTGCTAGACCCAAAAACAAAAGGGCATTAACTTCAACTCCATTGCGGTCTGATGCCATCAGACCTACAGTCTATGAATACCACCAGGCTGAAAACTACAGATATACACAGCCCATTACACTCCAGAACAGATTTCAGTGCCTTACAGACATGGAACCAGTAGTTCCTAGAAAGTGGCAGAATTTGAATAACAAAAATAAAGCTCGCAGTAGAGGTAGAAAGCAGCCGCCAACACCTGTTAATCCTACAACCCTTGTTGTGGGTGATTTCACTGTGAAAAATATTGGAGGAGAGTCCATGGTTGTGTGCTGTTTTCCTCACGCTTCCATCTCAGAGACTACAGACATCATTTCAAAAATGCTGTCAAACTACAAATCAATTAAACGCATTATTGTGCATGTTGGAGCAAATTATGTTTTCAGGGAACAGCTCACTGTGAGGAAATCTTTCAAAGACCTTTTTTCTGCCCTAAACGGACTTGGAATGTCTTTTTTTATCAGTGGTCCATTACCAGGATCTGTGATCGGCAATTACGGGTTTTCCCGACTGCTCAGTCTCAACACCTGGCTTGCAAAGACATGTTTTTCCTCTGGCATTAATTTTATTGACAACTTCAACCTTTTCTGGAAATGCAAAGCCTTTTTCAGCCCAAATAGCACAGAACTCAGCTGGACTGGTGCCAAAGTCTTGGCAGACCATTATCAATACTCTGTCCACCATTCCATGCCGACCTTGGGTACACTCTCTGATAAGCACTCTGTAGCTGCACTGAAAGGAGTTAACAACACTGATACAAACTCTGTTTGGGTACAAACTGAACCTCCCAGGGACATCAACAAAGACTCAAAAACAGTACGGAAACACACTGTTGAGGTTCAAACTCAAGCAGTGGCTTACGACACGAAACACTCTGTAACAGTGAATCTGCAGGCAGAAAGAAGTGGGACTAACGCTCACTCTGATGGATTACAAACTGAAAAAATGATAAACAACATCAAACACACAGATGATTCACAACATTCCGGGAAATGTCCAATCTCAGTTCCCATTCTCAGTGGAGTCAAGCAAAACTCCTTGTCACCAACGAAGGCAACTAAGCCCCCAGCAACTACAGAGGATCATGCTGACTCATCTGCCCCCAATACAGTTCAGGAAAATAATCAGAGGGTGGATCTATCACCACACATATCCCCGTCACTTTCCAAGGCTAGCAACATGATATCTGAGCTAACGGGTAAGCTGGCAGAACTATCAGAAAGACAATCAGATAAACAAGCATCACCACAACCTCCTGAGACTGGCAATAGGCAATCACCAACAACAACAGTGGATGTAACCCCAAGCCCCTCTGTATCTGCGTTTTCCTGAGAAAATGGAGAGACTATTGTCTTTAAGCCGAGTGTCTTTGGCAAGCCCAAGAGGACACTCAAATCAAGTACCGTACACAGAGCTGTCTCATGGTCAGGCCTTGTGTACCCCAACATCTTTAATGATATATCCAACTGCTACAGCACCCAAGAAATGGAGGGCGCCACCTCCCCCTGTGACTACAGATAAGACTCAAGGACCATGTGCACAGCTACAGTTCACCGGCAGCAGTGATGACCTTCATGTTGGAACGAACTGATATAATCTGGGTCCAGATGGTAATTTTGAAAATAAGCTGGGACCCATGACGTACTTTTCTATTCCTGTGCTAACAAGAAGGAGAGGTGTTCTTATACATCCTATCAATGGGGTAAACTTGTCAAATCTCCTTCCAGTTCCAAAACAACCACAGAACGCTTCTGTGGAAAGTTTCCACAGAAGTTCCCACATTCACTGTAAAACTAGCTCTTCAGAATGTAAGTTCATTTAATAAGCCTTTTTTAATTAATGACTTCATCGGTACACACAAACTGGATTTTATGCTTCTTACTGAAACTTGGCTTGAACAATCAAGCAGCTCTATTACTCTTATTGAAGCAACTCCCCCACTCTTTGATTTTATGAGTGTTGGAAGAGCCAATAAACGGGGAGGAGGAATAGCAAATATATACAAGGCATGTTTTCAGTACAAACAGACAACTCTTGGTGACTTTACATCTTTTGAATACCTAAGTGCAATCCTAAAATGTTCTTCTAACATATTAGTGTTGACTATTTACAGACCACCAAGACTTTCTGCACCACTGTTCCTAGAGGAGTTTGGGGAACTGTTGTCAAATATTTGTTTAGAGTTTGACAATCTTATTATTTCTGGGGATTTTAACTTCCATGTTGATAATCTAGATAACACGTATGCAAATGCATTTCTTACACTGATTGATGCCTTCAACCTAACACAACATGTACAAGGGCCAACACACTCCCATGGCCACACCCTCGACCTTGTCATCACTAAGGGTCTTAATGTATCTACTAGTGTCATGGACCTGGGTATATCTGATCATTTCTGTGTTTTCTTTGATGTTTCCATTTCCCCTCACTTTCAAAACAAGTCTGTGACTGTAAAAAAGAGGGTAATTACCAATGGCACAGCAGCTCTTTTTGAGCAGGCACTCTCAGAACTCCCATGTCAATCTTTAGATTGTGCAGATGATCTAATGGAAATTTTTAATTCAAGAATGAAACATATGCCGCTTTTCCACTACAAACGCGGCTGAGCCGTGCCGTGCTGAGTCGAGCTGAGTCGAGCTGAGCGGGGCTGTTGGAGTTGCATTTCGACTACAACCGCGCTGAACCGTGCTGGCTGGAAGTGGGTGGACACATTGGGTGGAGTTAGCGAAAGTGGGTGGACGTCACGTGATGTCGTTAAGCAGCGCAAACAGTGACATCAGTGACAGTGGCGGAACAAGTCAGAGCCGGGCCGGGGGCGGGGCAAATGACCGGGCACTTTATTAAAGCTTATCATAACATCATTTTAGGCTACAAAATGTCCGCAACTGCGGTGTTTACCAATTTCAACACTACCGGGTGCAACTATGTTATTTAGTACATCAAGTCCTTCAAACGAACATGTAACTCAGAAACAAAAAACATTAGGATACTGTACGGCTCATAATAAAACATCAATAGCCTATACTGCGCACATTATTTGAAGGGCATACGAATGAGCGCTCAGAGGTTGCAACGCTGACAGGAAGAGGCAGAAATAAAAGGAGGGCGGTGCAAACCTCACTGAATGCACTGTGTTTACCAATTTCAACACTCCGGGGTGCAACTATGTTAGTTTGTACATTAAGTCCTTCAAACGAACATGTAACTCAGAAACAAAAAAACATTAGGTGACATACTGTACATGGCTCATAATAAAACATCAATAGCCTACTGCGCGCATTATTTGAAGGGCATACGACGAGCCTTGCGCTCCGCGAACTCGTCCACGATGCTCTGTATGTCACTGATTCAGTGAGCTTTTAAGCGGTAGTCTCACGACCCGGATAGTAAACAATAAACATGGAGGACATGGAGTCGTTAGTGTTGCTGGTCTTGGTGCTGTGGCTTGTTGTCACTGGCAAGAGCGTATAGATGAGGCGAGGCGCATAAGGCTTCAGAAATTCTCGTAATTCGTAATTATTATTCTTCCGGGTTTGCGGTGTTTACAGATCCCAGCGCGCTCGCGGGGCGTGTGTGGGCATGTGAGGACACTCCTCCTCACCAATCAGTGCACAGGGGAGTGTCTGCTCACGCCCCTAGCCTCACTCAGCTCGGTTTGGCTCGCTTCAGCCCCACTCCAAAACCGTGCGAGTTTTAGGGGCTAAGCAGGGCTGAAACGAGCTGAGTCGTGCCGGTTTTTGGTAGTCGAAACGCGAGCCGCGTCGGGCTGAAGTGAGCTGAAGCGAGCTGAAGTGAGCTGAAAAAGGGTAGTGGAAAAGGGCCAATATTATGGATGCTATTGCTCCTTTAAAAACCAAAAGAGTCATAGACAAAGGAAAAGCACCCTGGAAACTAAATCCAGCAGTTAAAATGTCAAAGAGGGAATGTAGAAAGTCTGAAAGAAAATGGCGTAAATCTAAACTCCAGATACATTATCAAATCTACAAAGGGATGTTATGTAAACACAACTTAGAAATTTCTAAAGCAAGACAGTCTTTTTTTGCTGACATTATTAATAGGAATATCAACAATGCCCGTGTGCTATTTTCTACAGTTGAAAAGCTAACAAACCCATCAAGACAAATGCCTTCTGAATTTCTCTGTTAATACATGCAACAACTTTGCATCTTTTTTCAAAGGAAAGATTAATAAAATACGTATGAATATAGCCACACAGGTGCAAACACTTCAAAATCTGGAACCATTGGATAAAGAGAGAGGGGGTCGTAATACAATGTCAACATTTAGTTTAATTGATGTTGAGACTCTGAGAAAAACAGTACAAAGTCTCAGCTCCTCCACATCTGAACTGGACATTTTACCTACAGTCTTTTTCAGATCTGTTCTTCACCTAATATCAGACGAGGTACTTCAGATTATCAACACCTCCTTACGAACTGGCATGTTTCCTTCATCTCTGAAAAAAGCGGTTGTAAAACCCCTACTGAAAAAGAATAACCTGGATGTCTCAGTACTCAACAACTACAGGCCCATATCCAATTTGCCATTCGTTGGTAAAATAATTGAAAAAATTGTTTTTAATCAATTAACTGCCTTCCTGACATCAAACGGATGTTTTGATAAGTTTCAGTCAGGTTTTTGTGCCAATCATAGCACTGAAACAGCTCTTACTAAAGTCATGAATGACCTACGTCTTAATTCTGATGCTGGTAAAACATCAGTCTTGGTGCTTTTAGACTTAAGTGCTGCATTTGACATGGTAGATCATTTCATACTGTTACATCGACTGGAGCATTGGGTTGGATTTACTGGTATAGTAATCAACTGGTTAAAATCTTACTGTGGCAGCGGGGGCGTGGTCAAGCGCCGATCTGTGACAGGAGGGTGGAGCCGGGGAAGGTGAGTGGCAGATTCGCTACACCTGAGGGTAATTAACCTGTGTTTGTGTGTGTTTTCCCAGTAACCGCTCCCTATTTAAGGAGGCAGAGAGAGAGGAGAGGGAGCGCAACCTGGGACCAGACAAGTGTGTGTGTGTGTGTGTGTGTGTGTGTGTGTATATATATATATATATATATATGGAAGTAGTCAGACTGAAAAGTTGGGAAAATAAAATAGACTTATCTGCCTCCAAGCATTGTCCTGCCATCCTCTGTGCTCCACCCACACTCGATACGCGCTACAGTGGTGCTGAAACCCGGGACTAAGGTGGAGCACCAACACAGCAGCCCCATGGAATCCTCCCCGTTCGCGGACTTGGTCCACGCCCTCGCCACGGCTCAGCAGAGCCAGCACCAGGCACTTGTCACGCTCCGAAAGGAGCAGGAGCGCCACTTCGAAGCCTTGGTGCTGGCCCAGCAGGAAGATCGAGAGGCGTTCCGGCATCTCCTCGCGTCGGCGGGGTCCACCAGCGCCCCGGCCGCGGGCCCGTCTCCCCTCACCTTGACCAAGATGGCCCCGCAGGACGACCCCGAGGCGTTCATCACATTGTTCGAGCAGGTCGCCGAAGCCTCGGGGTGGCCGATAGAGCAGTGCGCGGCGCGCCTCCTCCCCCTCCTGACGGGAGAGGTGCAGCTGGCCGCGCTACAGCTCCCCGCCAACTGCAGGCTGGCCTACGCCGACCTTTGCCGGGCTGTCCTCCAGCGCGTGGGGTGCACGCCGGAGCAGCAGCGCCAGCGCTTCCGCGCACTGCGGATGGAGGAAGTCGGCAGCCCGTTCGCGTTCGGCCAGCAGCTCCGGGACGCCTGCTGGCGGTGGCTGAGGGCCGAAGATCGCGACGCCGAGGGAATCATCGACCAGGTGGCGCTGGAACAGTTCATCGCCCGCTTACCAGCCAGAACCGCGGAGTGGGTCCAGTGCCACCGCCCGGCGTTGCTGGATCAGGCCGTGGGACTGGCGGAGGATCATCTGGCGGCTGTTCCGGCGGCAGGACAGCGGACGTCATCAGCTTCTCTCTCCTCTTCTCTCTCTCTTTTCCCCCCCCTCCTCCTGTCCTCTCCCCATTCCCCCACCGCGGAGGCGGGGGCCGGCTCCACCCCAGCCGGCCCGCCGCACCCATGGTGCCCTCCCGTTTCTCCCTTCTGTGTCTGTCTCTCCCCCCCCCTCAGGTGAGTGAGCCCCAGAACACAGCTGCAGAGGGAAGGCCCGGGCCGGTTTGCTGGCGCTGCGGGGAACCGGGCCACCTGCAGCAACAGTGTGCAGCGATGGAAGTGGGGGCGGTGGTGCGGATCCCCGACGCGCCAGAGGCTGCCCTTGATCGGGCTGGAGCGTATCGCATACCGGTAAGTGTACAAGGGGCTACATATCAGGCGTTGGTGGATTCAGGTTGCAATCAGACCTCGATCCGCCAAAGCCTGGTGCAAGACGAGGCACTGGGGGGAGCACAAGGGGTGAAGGTGTTGTGTGTGCACGGGGATATTCACAGCTACCCGTTGGTGTCGGTCCACATACATTTCAGAGGGGAAAAATCGATAGTGAAGGCGGCGGTTAATCCTCGCCTTACCCACTCTTTGATCTTGGGGACTGATTGGCCGGGATTTCGGGGTTTAATGGCACGCCTAGTAAAGAGTGGGTCCTGCCAGTTGACAGGGGAGGGTCCCGGTGTCGCTTTGGCTGGAGCTGCGGTCGCAGAGCCGTCTACGTCATTTCCGCGACAGAGTGAGGAGCCACCGGCCCCTCCTCTTTCTATTGGGGAATCCCTCGCGGATTTCCCACTGGAACAATCATGAGACGAGACTCTGTGACACGCGTTTGACCAAGTGAGAGTAATCGATGGTCAGACGCTCCAGCCGAACGCCACCCCATCCTTCCCCTATTTTTCCATTTTGAAGGATAGGTTATACCGAGTGACGCAGGACACTCAGATGAAAGAGCGAGTCACCCAATTGTTAATTCCAAAGAGCCGCCGGGAATTGGTATTCCAGGAGGCTCACTTTAATCCCATGGCTGGACACCTCGGGCAGGATAAGACACTCACCCGGATAATGGCCCGATTCTATTGGCCGGGGATTCGCGGCGACGTCCGTAAGTGGTGTACGGCGTGCCGCGAATGCCAGTTAGTAAATCCAGTGGCCATTCCAAAAGCGCCCTTGCGCCCCCTACCATTAATCGAGACCCCGTTCGAAAGAATTGGGATGGATCTCGTCGGGCCATTAGATCAGTCAACACGAGGGTACCGCTTTATATTGGTTCTGGTGGACTATGCAACGCGATACCCGGAAGCGGTGCCTCTTCGCAATATCTCAGCACGCAGTATTGCGGAGGCCCTCTTCCACGTCATCTCCCGGATTGGAATCCCGAAAGAGATTCTGACTGACCAAGGCACCTCGTTTATGTCACGAACACTGAGCGAACTGTATGGGCTACTGGGTATTAAGCCGATCCGCACCAGCGTTTATCACTCACAGACGGACGGTTTAGTTGAACGGTTCAATCGCACCCTCAAGAACATTATCAAAAAATTCGTAAGTGAGGACGCACATAACTGGGATAAGTGGCTCGAACCCTTGTTGTTTGCAGTGCGAGAGGTCCCCCAAGCCTCCACGGGGTTCTCCCCGTTTGAATTATTATATGGGCGTAAGCCGCGCGGCATCTTAGGCCCAATCCCAATTCTAATTTCTACCCCTACCCCTCCCCCTTCCCCTCCGCCTTCCCCTTGGCCCTTCCCCTTGAAACTGAGCTACAAGGGATAGGGCTTGAAATTCAACCCTTACGTATTGGGATAGCCCTTCAACGATCGCATACGTCATCGCGTACCTCCGTCAGCGTTTACGTTAGCAAAACGCGACCAAATGCGTCATTGGCTGCGACCAGCCGCTACAGTCAGAGCCAGAAATCTCTGCTGGCAGGGTGTGATTTGTTAACTAACACCACTGAATGGGATATCTTTGGCACTTCGTGCACCACATCCGACAGAATGAGGTGTCAGAACACTCATGTAAACAATAAAAGTGAGAATAACAGAACAAAACGTACGCAGTAAAGCAACCGAAAACAATACTCACTCCCAAAGCTTTTTAGCAGCAGCTTGGATTTCAGAAATCGCTGCTCATTCTCAGCTCGAAAGCGAATCAAGCGGCGTGTTTCCTCTGGATAACAACTTAAAACACATAAATAATGGAGAAAATACATTTATGACAATCTTTCGCCGCGGGAACCGCCATCTTTCTGAAATCCGCATGAAATCTCGCTGAAATCCGCATGGCATTGTGGGAAATCACTCAAACCCCTTCGTTCGGAGTCAGCTCCAGGAAAATCTCCGTTTGGAGGGGTACAGAAGCCCTCCCCCTTCCCCTACCCCTCCGCGTTAACTGGGATTGGGATACCCCTACCCCTTCACGTGAACGCGCAAAATGGAGGGGAAGGGCCAAGGGGTTGGTCCAAGGGGTGAAATGGGATTCGGCCTTAGATGTTCTGCGGGAAAATTGGGAGGAGGGACCTTCACAGAGCAAAAACGAAATTCAGTACGTTATGGATCTGCGCGCAAAACTCCACACGCTCACCCACCTAACTCAGGAGAATTTGCGGCAGGCCCAGGAATGGCAAGCCCGCCTGTACAACAAGGGCACGCGCCTTAGAGAGTTCACTCTGGGAGATAAGGTACTCGTCCTGTTGCCCACGTCGAGCTCCAAATTAATCGCCAAGTGGCAAGGACCCTTTGAGGTCACACGGCGAGTCGGGGACGTCAACTATGAGGTTAGGCGAACGGACAGGGAGGGGGCACTACAGATCTACCACCTCAATCTGTTGAAACTCTGGAACGAGGAGGTCCCCGTGGCGTTGGTGTCGGTAGTTCCAGAGAAGGCGGAGCTGGGGCCGGAGGTCCAAAAAGGGTCATTGGCATCACGTACCTCTCCGGTCCCCAGTGGAGACCACCTCTCCCCGACCCAACTCACGGAGGTCGCCCAGTTGCAGGCCGAGTTTTCGGATGTGTTCTCGCCCCTGCCTGGTCGCACTAACCTCATAGAACACCACATAGAGACTCCCCCGGGGGTGGTAGTGCGGAGCCATCCTTATAGATTACCCGAACACAAAAAAAAGGTGGTTCGGGAAGAACTTCAGGCCATGCTCGAAATGGGCATCGTTGAGGAGTCCCACAGTGACTGGAGCAGCCCGGTGGTCTTGGTTCCCAAGGCCGACGGCTCGATCAAGTTCTGTGTGGACTATAGAAAAGTCAACGCGGTGTCTAAATTCGACGCGTACCCAATGCCTCGTATTGATGAGCTGCTCGATCGACTAGGCACGGCTCGCTTTTACTCGACACTGGATTTGACGAAGGGATATTGGCAGATCCCCTTGACTCCATTATCCCGGGAAAAAACGGCCTTTTCCACACCGTTCGGCTTACACCAGTTCGTCACACTTCCGTTTGGGCTGTTTGGGGCACCCGCTACGTTTCAGCAGCTGATGGACCGGGTCCTCCGGCCCCACGCCACCTATGCGGCCGCTTACCTAGATGATATCATCATTTATAGTAATGATTGGCAGCGGCACCTACAACACCTGAGGGCCGTCCTTAGGTCGCTGAGGCGGGCGGGACTCACTGCCAACCCGAAGAAGTGTGCGATTGGGCGGGTGGAAGTACGGTATCTGGGCTTCCACTTGGGCAACGGGCAGGTGCGTCCCCAAATTAATAAGACAGCAGCGATTGCAGCCTGCCCGAGGCCCAAGACCAAAAAGGGGGTGAGGCAGTTCCTGGGGCTGGCTGGCTACTATCGTAGGTTTATACCTAATTATTCGGACGTCACCAGCCCGCTGACTAACCTCACTAAAAAGGGGGCGCCAGATCCGGTCCAGTGGACGGAGCAGTGCCAGCGGGCTTTCTCTGAGGTAAAGGCTGCACTGTGTGGCGGGCCACTTTTACACTCCCCTGACTTCTCTCTCCCTTTTTTGTTGCAGACCGATGCGTCGGACAGAGGGCTGGGGGCCGTTTTGTCCCAGCGGGTGGAGGGGGAGGACCGCCCGGTCCTATACATCAGCCGGAAGCTGTCAGTGCGTGAGGGGCGCTAAAGCACAATTGAAAAAGAGTGCCTGGCGATTAAGTGGGCGGTCCTCACCCTCCATTACTACCTGCTGGGGCGCTCTTTCACCCTCTGTTCGGACCACGCGCCCCTCCAGTGGCTCCACCGCATGAAGGATGCCAACGCGCGGATCACCCGTTGGTATCTGGCACTCCAACCCTTCAACTTCAAGGTGGTCCACAGGCCGGGGGCGCTGATGGTCGTGGCGGACTTCCTCTCCCGTCAAGGGGGGGGGAGTCGGCTGCGGGCCGGACGAGCGCCCGGCCTGAGTCAGGCGGTGGGGGTATGTGGCAGCGGGGGCGTGGTCAAGCGCCAGTCTGTGACAGGAGGGTACACCTGAGGGTAATTAACCTGTGTTTGTGTGTGTTTTCCCAGTAACCGCTCCCTATTTAAGGAGGCAGAGAGAGAGGAGAGGGAGCGCAACCCGGGACCAGACAAGTGTGTGTGTGTGTGTATATATATATATATATATATGGAAGTAGTCAGACTGAAAAGTTGGGAAAATAAAATAGACTTATCTGCCTCCAAGCATTGTCCTGCCATCCTCTGTGCTCCACCCACACTTGATACGTGCTACACTTACCTACAGCAAAGATTTTTTTATGTGGCCATTGGAGGCCAGAGTTCATCACCCGTGTCCTTGAACTGTGGGGTTCCCCAGGGCTCAATCCTGGGACCATTACTATTCAACCTTTATATGCTCCCATTTGGACAAATTATTAAGAATAAATCAATAAACTTCCATAGCTATGCAGATGACACTCAGCTTTACTTAGCTATGTCACCTAATGACTATGCCCCTCTTGAGTCTCTTCATAGATGCATTGACCAAATTAACAAATGGATGTCTCACAATTTTCTTCAGCTGAACGCAGATAAAACTGAAGTAATTATATTTGGCAAAAAGGAGGAAAGGCTTAGGATTGCCACTGTTCTTGAAACTAAGGGGCTTAAAGCAAAGGATACTGTCAAAAACCTTGGTGTCCTTATTGACAGTGAACTTAACTTCAACAGTCATATGAAAGTGGTAAAAAAAAGTCTGCATTCTATCACCTAAAAAAACATTTCTAAACTCAGGGGTCTCATGTCAAAGCATGATCTAGAAAAACTTATTCATGCTTTCATCTCCAGTAGGGTTGATTACTGCAATAGCCTTTTCACAGGTCTTCCAAAAAAGACCATTAAAGAGCTTCAACTAATCCAAAATGCAGCAGCAAGGGTTCTTACAAGAACAAAAAGGGTAGTCCATATCACTCCAATCCTAAGGTCTCTGCACTGGCTCCCAGTGAGCTATAGAATTGACTTTAAGGCATTACGTCTTCTATTTAAAACATTAAATGGGATGGGACCCAGCTACCTACTGGATATGTTTCAATTATATGCACCAACTAGGTCTCTAAGATCACAGGAGAAAAACTTGCTAGTAATACCAGCTGTCAAAACGAAGTGTGGTGAAGCAGCCTTTAGTTGCTATGCTGCTAAGCTTTGGAACCAACTTCCAGATGATATCAAAAATGCTTCTACTGTTGTTAGTTTTAAATCCAGGCTCAAGACAAAGCTGTTTTCAGATGCTTTCACTTGATTAATTTTTACTTAAAGTGTAATTAATTTCCTTTAACATAATTTATTTTAATTTTGATTTTAATGATTTTACTTTAATTCTTTATTTTAATTTCTTTTTAATTTTGGATTTTAATGATTTCACTTTTACTTTAATTCTTTGTTACTGTTCTTATGCTTTTATTTTTTGTGAAGCACATTGAATTGCCTGTGTGTATGAAATGCGCTATACAAATAAACTTGCCTTGCCTTGCCTTTATCGCATCATACCCTCGTCCAATTGAAAATGTCGTTCACGCACTTTTCTCCCCCATGAGAATTTTGAAAAGTTGGCAAGTATGGCTTGTGACTATCTATCTTCATCTTGATCACATTCCAGAGGTTTTTAAATGGGGTTCAGGTCTGGAGATTGGGCTGGCCATGACAGGGTCTTGACCTTGTGGTCCTCCATCCACACCTTGATTGACCTGGTTGTGTGGCATGGAGCATTGTCCTGCTGGAAAACCCAATCCTCAGAGTTAGGGAACGTTGTCAGAGCAAAAAGAAGCAAATTTTCTTCCAGGATAGCCTTGTACATGGCTTAATTCATGAGTCCTTCACAAACAGGGCTGGACAGGCCATCTGGCGTACCGGGTAAAATCCCGGTGGCCTAACGGTCCAAGTGGCCTGACGGTCCAAGATATTAATTAAATAATAATTATAATAATAATAATTTTACTTTGAAACCGGCGGTCCGGCGCATAATATAGAGTCGCGGCACCCTATTGGTCTATTTTCAGTGGACTGAACCAATCAGCGGTGCTCTGGCGCCCCCACCCCTCCCATGCCCCTTCCCTGCACCAAATCAGCTCCGCCGAGATTTTGCCCGGTTCGTAGATTACCTGTGGAAGGATGGAGAAACCAAAACGCAAAGGCGGTGCAGCGAGGCTGCGAGAGAAAAAAATTAAACAGCTTGAAGCAGACGCAGCAAAATGCTCAAAAATAACAGACCTGTTCACTGGAGGGACTGCTGTAGCCTCCACATCGTCCCAATTTGAGGTTTTTGAAAGGGAATCCGATGCCGAGGGACAGAATGAGGGAAGTGTAGCACAGCAGCAGCCGGTAAGCAAGCAGTAATGTTAGGACTAACTTAGGATAATAGGGACTTTAAGGTGATGGAAGTAAGCAACGTTAGCTCTATATCACACGAGAATCATGAGCAACTGTTATTTTTACATGTCGTAGCAGTTGCATTAAATAGTGCTTTGCTTTCGTTTCTGCTCCACCATGCGAGTTCCAAATAGATTTCTCATTTCATTATCTCTAGCCGCTTTATCCTTCTACAGGGTCGCAGGCAAGCTGGAGCCTATCCCAGCTGACTACGGGCGAAAGGCGGGGTACACCCTGGACAAGTCGCCAGGTCATCACAGGGCTGACACATAGACACAGACAACCATTCACATTCACACCTACGGTCAATTTAGAGTCACCAGTTAACCTAACCTGCATGTCTTTGGACTGTGGGGGAAACCGGAGTACCCGGAGGAAACCCACGCGGACACGGGGAGAACATGCAAACTCCACACAGAAAGGCCCTCGCCAGCCCCGGGGCTCGAACCCAGGACCTTCTTGCTGTGAGGCGACAGCGCTAACCACTACACCACCGTGCTGCCCTCCAAATAGATTTATTTAATCAATTAATTATTTATGGAGTAGTTTATAAATTGCAATATTCTATCCCTCTCTTCCTGTCTAGTCAAGCCAGGCTCTTGTGTCAGGTGAGGTTGAAGAGAGTGAAGACACAGTAGATTACTTTTCATGACCAGAGCCTGGTAGGATGCAAGCGTTTTTAATGCATCATCCCAAACAAGATGCTACAAACGCAATTGTAAAGAGGGTGTTCACTAACAAAGATGGCACAAGCAGGAAGTGGCTGACGTACTGTAATCAACGTCATGCGACATACTGTAATCAACGTCATTCTTTATTCTGTTTTGTATGCTTGGCTTTTAGCAAGACTACTGATTCCAGCATATTCATAACTGGGATGTCAGACTGGAGACATGCCCACCAGAGAGCTGTAGAGCATGAAAAAAGCATGGCACATAGAGCCTGTGCTGAAGCTTATTTCTTAAACTGTTCAGAAGCTGACATAAACAGTCTGCTTAGGGGAAGACAGCTCACTGTTCACAGAGAGCAGATCAAGAGGAGGCGCCAGGTCTTAGAGCGTGTTGTTGAAGTTGTCCAAGTAATAGGGAAGAGGGGCCTGAGCTACAGACACGAAGAGAATGAGGCTGCATATACTTTGGAGGACAGTAGCCTTCTCATCTCATCTCATTATCTCTAGCCGCTTTATCCTTCTACAGGGTCGCAGGCAAGCTGGAGCCTATCCCAGCTGACTATGGGCGAAAGTCAGGGTACACCCTGGACAAGTCGCCAGGTCATCACAGGGCTGACACATAGACACAGACAACCATTCACACTCACATTCACACCTACGGTCAATTTAGAGTCACCAGTTAACCTAACCTGCATGTCTTTGGACTGTGGGGGAAACCGGAGCACCCGGAGGAAACCCACGCGGACACGGGGCAGTAGCCTTGACCATGGTAATTTTCTGGAACTGATTATTTTACTGGGGAAATATGATGTGGCCTTGAAAGAGCATCTCAGTGAAGTAATTGACAAAAGCAGAAAACACCATGAATCGGCATCAGGCTCAAGAGGAAGGGGTTCCCTTGTCACTCTACTGTCTAAATCAACTGTTAACTCAGTGATTGACACAATACTAAAGTTGATCAAAGAGAACATTGCCACAGAAATCCTAAAAGCTGGAATGTTTTCTGTCCAACTGGACACCACACAAGACATTACAGCACAAGACCAATGCTCAGTTGTCCTGAGGTATGTGACTGATACCATAAATGAGAGGCTTGTTGCTGTGGTCAGATGCAGTGCATCTGCAGGAGAGGCATTTGTTCAGTTGCTGAGTGATGTTCTTGATGGTCTCAACTTAGACAAAAGGCTCTGCATTAGAAATGCCACAGATGGGGCTGCCAACATGCAAGGAAGGTACAAAGGCTTCTTGTTACTCTTAGCATCACAGTCCCCTCACTATGTTCATGTGTGGTGCTATGCCCATGTGCTGAATCTGGTTCTTTCTGACACCACTGAAATTGTGATTGAGAGTGGATCACTTTTTCATCTTCTGAATGAAACAGCAGTGTTTATCAGAGAATCACATCAGAGGATGAATATATGGGAGAAAGAAAGCCACAGCAACAGACACAAGCGCATAGCACCCATTGGAGAGGCACGCAGGTGGGCAAAGCATGAGGCGTTAAAGAAGATGTTTGGCTCCTTTGGAAATCCCCAGGACTGTCTTTACGTTGATGTTCTGTGCACCCTGTCAGCCATTCAAGAACAAAAGACAGTAAAAGGCAATGTTCGAACCAAAGCAAGAGGTTACAAATATGGCCTGCTGAAACACGAGACAATCCTGACAGCTCAAATATTCATGAGAATATTTGAGCAGACAACGCCCCTGTCAAAATACTTACAAACAGGAGGGATGGACATCCTCTCTGCCCACAGGATGGTGCTCTCTACACATGAGGCCCTAAAAGAGGTGGCAAGAGATTTCAGGGCAGTCAGGGGTGCTGCTGACAATTTTGTGAAGTGGGCAAATGAGAAGCTGGAGAAGCAGCAGGATGAGGAGATGGACATGGAAGTGGAGGCTTCACTACCTCAAAGAAGACCGAAAAATAAGAAAGCCATGCCAGGAGAGATGGCAGTGGATGAAACATCCAGTGATGCTTTCAAAACCTATGAGGTAAAGGTCCACAATGAAATAATGGACACCGTTATTGAGGCCATTCAAAGACGATTTCTGACACATGGCAGTTTATATGCAGACTTATCATTTCTGGACCCCAGACACTTTCCAGATATCAAAATTAGTGGTGTTCCTGATTCTGCACTCCAAGACCTGGGCAGGTGCCTGATTAAATTTGACAGTTCCGCAACAGTTAATAATCTGCAGGCAGAACTGCAAAGCTTGGCAACCCAGTGGGAAATGCTGAAACGATCACCACTGGAAGCATATGCATCCAGGACTGTGGAGGAAGGACCTGATGAAAACAAGGAGGAGATGACAATTATCAACAAAAGCTGTACCTCTTGCAAGAACTGCCCACTGTGTTGTTACCAAATTCTCCTTCGATTCAACTTGCTCACAGATGCATATCATCATGTAGCTCTTGCATACAAATATTTACTCACCCTCAGTGACACAAGTCGCTTGTGAATGGTCATTTTCGACCCTTAAATTAATCAAGAGCAGACTGAGGAACAGCATAAATGCAAGCAAGTTAGAGGCCTTCATGTTGATGTCCTCAGAAAAGGACATCCTTATGGGTCTCGATACAGACACTGTCATTGACAGAGTTGCAGAAAAAAGTGAACTACTTCGGAAACTCCTACTATACTGAGGTAAGGTTTTTTAAATATTAACACTAGCTATATTATTCAGCGAAATGTTCTATTCAAAATTACATGAAATTGAAATCGGGACACAAAAACGTCCCCTTTCATTGATTCCTCTTTTTTCCTCTTAGGAAGCCCCTGTCTCTCGGGTTTTGTTGACTGTTCGTTGTCACAAAGTAAGCAATACAAGTATGGGAACTTATTTGTTTTGTTTGAAATATATTTATAGTGATTTTTTGCCATCAACATTCATTGTATCCTTTTTCTGTTACTATTTTAAGGTTCCATTTCAGGATACTCATTCACCATTGTTCACGAGATTGGCAGGCATTTGGGTTCTGGGTAAGTATAGATCAATCTCATTCATCTCATTCTCATCTCATTATCTCTAGCCGCTTTATCCTTCTACAGGGTCGCAGGCAAGCTGGAGCCTATCCCAGCTGACTATGGGCGAAAGGCGGGGTACACCCTGGACAAGTCGCCAGGTCATCACAGGGCTGACACATAGACACAGACAACCATTCACACTCACATTCACACCTACGGTCAATTTAGAGTCACCAGTTAACCTAACCTGCATGTCTTTGGACTGTGGGGGAAACCGGAGCACCCGGAGGAAACCCACGCGGACACGGGGAGAACATACAAACTCCACACAGAAAGGCCCTCGCCGGCCCCGGGGCTCGAACCCAGGACCTTCTTGCTGTGAGGCGACAGTGCTAACCACTACACCACCGTGCCGCCATAGATCAATCTGATTTTTTAAAAATGAATATTTAATGACAATTTCATCATGTATATGTCTGCCATTCATTTAGGATGCCATCTGAGAGGATTTTGTCATAGATATTCAGGGGTCATACAGTAAGTCATGATTCAGCAAGTAAGTGCACAATGCATTTATGTGCCTATTTATCTGGCTTTCCCAATGTTTTTCCAGTTAGTAGTCTTTGTAATGCTTTCATGTACATGAAACATCTATCATCTATTAATCTTCATCATCTATTCTATCTATTCTAACATCTATTAAAAATATTTGAAGCTGTCATTTAAAAGTGAGTGTAAACTTGTTCATGTCTCACCTCTCTACATCTCCCTCTTTATGAAATCCTGCTCCTCTGAAGGGTCTTCTGGTGTACATACTGTAGATGTTCATAGGATTGTCAGGGTATGAAAGCGTTTGTTCAAGTCAAGTGAGCTATCTACCAATTGAGTAAACATACAACCCCGATTCCAAAAAAGTTGGGACAAAGTACAAATTGTAAATAAAAATGGAATGCAATGATGTGGAAGTTTCAAAATTCCATAGTTTATTCAGAATAGAACATAGATGACATATCAAATGTTTAAACTGAGAAAATGTATCATTTAAAGAGAAAAATTAGGTGATTTTGAATTTCATGACAACAACACATCTCAAAAAAGTTGGGACAAGGCCATGTTTCCCACTGTGAGACATCCCCTTTTCTCTTTACAACAGTCTGTAAACGTCTGGGGACTGAGGAGACAAGTTGCTCAAGTTTAGGGATAGGAATGTTAACCCATTCTTGTCTAATGTAGGATTCTAGTTGCTCAACTGTCTTAGGTCTTTTTTGTCGTATCTTCCATTTTATGATGCGCCAAATGTTTTCTATGGGTGAAAGATCTGGACTGCAGGCTGGCCAGTTCAGTACCTGGACCCTTCTTCTACGCAGCCATGATGCTGTAATTGATGCAGTATGTGGTTTGGCATTGTCATGTTGGAAAATGCAAGGTCTTCCCTGAAAGAGACGTTGTCTGGATGGGAGCATATGTTGCTCTAGAACAGGGGTGGGCAATTATTTTTTTCCATGGGGCCACATGAGAAACAGAAAATTTTGTGGAGGGCCGGACCAAAAGGCTGAACTAAATTCTGCAGAATATTAATTGTATTTCTTTATATAAAGCAGTAAATAACATTGTTTTTACAAGCTGCTAAGACTGGTAAGAGTATGGAAAAAACGAGGTTGCCTTACAAAAAAATGTCATTTATTCAGGCAAATTTCCCAAAACAATGGTTAACAAAATGTGAACGTTTGTACCTTTTTTTCCAGTCACATTCACCCCAAAACACAATAAAGACATCACAATATTGTCTTTCTACTCCACATATCAAGCAAGATACATCATATTATAATAATGATGCCCACATTTGTAGTCTAATCACCTCATTTGGTGTTTTTTATTTGGTAATGCCGACTCAAATTGTAGTCTTTGAACACGGCGAGCTGCTCTCCGCAAACTAAACACACAGCTTTATCTCTGACTTCAGTAAATAAATACTTAGTGGTCCATGTTTTGTTGAAAGCCCTGCATTCGGCATCTACCTTTCTTCTTTTTGGGGGCTAAAGTCTTCTTGTGACGTTGATTCAGTGTAGGTATCAGATCTACAGATCGGCTCGGGCTCCGGCGCCTGCTGGTGACGTCACACTATGTGATTGGCTGGACCGTTTGAAGGATGACGTACAAGTTTGTGGTTGGTCTGGACAAATTACGGAAATAGTTATCGCGGGATTAGGTTTCGTGGGATTTCATGTCATGTTCATGTCGCGCACATTGCGTTTTTGTTGAACACAACTTCAAAATAAAAGCAATGCACATTCAGTCCATGCATGAGGTAAAATTAGAAAATACGTTTATTTTGTAATTTCTAATTAACCTCACGCGGGCCGGTCAGAATGAACCAAAGGGCCGGATGTGGCCCGCGGGCCGTAAAATGCCCAGGTCTGCTCTAGAACCTGGATATACCCTTCAGCATTGATGGTGTCTTTCCAGATGTGTAAGCTGCCCATGCCACACGCACTAATGCAACCCCATACCATCAGAGATGCAGGCTTCTGAACTGAGCGCTGATAACAACTTGGGTTGTCCTTCTCCTCTTTAGTCCGAATGACATGGCGTCCCTGATTTCCATAAAGTACTTCAAATTTTGATTCGTCTGACCACAGAACAGTTTTCCACTTTGCCACAGTCCATTTTAAATGAGCCTTGGCCCAGAGAAGACGTCTGCGCTTCTGGATCATGTTTAGATACGGCTTCTTCTTTGAACTATAGAGTTTTAGCTGGCAACGGCGGATGGCACGGTCAATTGTGTTCACAGATAATGTTCTCTGGAAATATTCCTGAGCCCATTTTGTGATTTCCAATACAGAAGCATGCCTGTATGTGATGCAGTGCCGTCTAAGGGCCCGAAGATCACGGGCACCCAGTATGGTTTTCCGGCCTTGACCCTTACGCACAGAGATTCTTCCAGATTCTCTGAATCTTTTGATGATATTATACACTGTAGATGATGATATGTTCAAACTCTTTGCAATTTTACACTGTCGAACTCCTTTCTGATATTGCTCCACTATTTGTCGGCGCAGAATTAGGGGTATTGGTGATCCTCTTCCCATCTTTACTTCTGAGAGCCGCTGCCACTCCAAGATGCTCTTTTTATACCCAGTCATGTTAATGACCTATTGCCAATTGACCTAATGAGTTGCAATTTGGTCCTCCAGCTGTTCCTTTTTTGTACCTTTAACTTTTCCAGCCTCTTATTGCCCCTGTCCCAACTTTTTTGAGATGTGTTGCTGTCATGAAATTTCAAATGAGCCAATATTTGGCATGAAATTTCAAAATGTCTCACTTTCGACATTTGATATGTTGTCTATGTTCTATTGTGAATACAATATCAGTTTTTGAGATATGTAAATTATTGCATTCCGTTTTTATTTACAATTTGTACTTTGTCCCAACTTTTTTGGAATCGGGGTTGTAATACACCTCACTACAATATAAAGGTGTGATGACCCTGAGGTTGTTTTGAACATTTATTAACTTGTATGTACCTAACCTTAAATTGTTTTAATGTCTTCCTTTTCCTTTCTGTCTGTGTACTTGTGTGTGGGATTGGCTGCAGGTGGGATGATTATGAGAGTGACTGTGTGTAGGTGTGTCCAAGTAGCAGATTGGACTGAAGACTGCAGATAAGGTCGGTTCCTCCCAGCTTCTGGGGGCTCTCTTCCAACCATGCCCCATTGTGTGCAAGAAGCATTTTAAATAAATCATTGACTGCATAGTTACTGTGCATTTGTTGGTGTTTTTTGGGGCCCGGGAAATCTTGCTTTAAATGTTGCACCATTTCCCCTTGGCCAGGATGTAACAACCGTAAAAAAAATGTACATTGTTTCACGGAAAACATACTTAAACAAGTGCAATGAGAGATAGCAACCTGGCCCCAACCGGTGTGTTTGGCTCCCCGTAAAGACGGCACACACACACACTGCAGGGGGACAGACAGACAGACTAACAGACAGGGTCATTGCAATACCTGGCCAAACCTCCTACGGGGGGGCAGGTTACAAGTCGTTTGTACTCCGGTAATTATGAGCCTGTCGAAGTCTTAATATTGGCCTGCCTAAGTCAAAAATGCCCGGCCCGTTTTTTTGTCCCAGTCCAGCCCTGTTCACAAACAAAAATCTGCCCCATTCCAGCCTTGCTGAAGCACCTCCAGATCATCACTGATCCTCTACCAAATTCCACAATGACTGCGAGACACTGTGGCTTGTTGGCCTCTCCAGGTCTCCGTCTAACCATTAGATGACCAGGTGATGGGAAAAGCTGAAAATTGGACTCATCAGAGAAGATGACCTAACTCCAGTCCTCTATGGTCCAATCCTTATGGTCTTTAGCAAACCTCAGTTTGGCTCTTCTTTGCTTCTTGTTGATGAAGGGCCTTGTTCTAGCTTTGTATGAATTCAACCCCATCCGGAGGAGCCTGTTTCGAACCATCCTTGCCATGCACTTAACCCCAGCTCCCATTTGCCATTCTTTTTGTAGGTCACTTGATGTCATCCTACAGTTGTTGAGTGACATTCAAAGGAGTTGATTATCATCCCGGAGGAGGATGGCCCCATACGGACAGTCAAAAGTTGCACTTGGAAGATGGCTCTGGACACTTACAGTAATGCATCTATGGCTGAGGACTACAGTTGACTTGCTAACTTTAGGACTGCAGTTGTCATGAACAGTTTTGCATGCACGTTTCCATCAACAAATAGTTTAACTTCAGCAAAACAGCCTTCATGTTAAAACTATAATGAATTTCCTGGTTTCATAGTTATACTTTGTGACTCTATAGGGCCAGTTATAAAAGTGAGTTATTTATTATCATGCTATCTGTTATCACCCAAATGAGGATGGGTTCCCTTTTGAGTCTGGTTCCTCTCGAAGTTTCTTCCTCGTATCATCTGAGGGAGTTTTTCCTTGCCACCGTTGCCACAGGCTTGCTCATTGGGGATAAATTAGGGATAAAATTAGCTCCTGTTTAAAGTTTTTAATTTTCTGTAAAGCTGCTTTGCGACAATGTCTATTGTTAAAAGCGCTATACAAATAAACTTGACTTGTACAGTGTTTGGACATACCAAAGTAATCACATTATGAAAACAGATTAAACTTCTGCAAAAGTGCTATCTTTTTCTTCTAATTTCTTCATGCATTGTCACACTCCTGTTTGTCGACAGAATAAGTCGTGATGTCCCTATCGATGATACTAGTTATATCGCTGTGTGACAAAAGGGGTGTCGAGTTTTGAAATCACAGCAAATAAAACAATGACTTTTTTCATTAGGCACTAATCACATATTTGCAAATTGCAAAAGAGTCATAGAAAGTCATTGAGTATCCCACTGTCATGGTTCTTATACTAACAGATTCCAGACACACAATTATGAAATTATATATCTACTGCCAGCATTGTAGTGTGAGAAACATGTAAAAACAGAATTTCATAAAATGCAATCTTTTTTTCCCCCTTGATATATATGTATGTATAATTTTAAGTATTATTATATTAAATGATGGAAGATCTAGATAGCCTAGACTGCTCTGAAAAAACAAAACAAAAAAAACCCCAGCAAAGACAAAAAAAAAGACATACAGCATGTGGGGCTGGCCCTTTTAATGACCTTCTAATAAGAGTTTAAAAGTAAAGATCATGAAATTATCCTCAAAATGGCATGTTCATGGTGCAACCAAACAATACACCTGTCAAATGATTGGCTGTCGCATGTCACTCGTAGCATGCTCCGTTATCAAGGTATATGATAAGATGTTTATGAACCAATGATGGAGCACGCTTGGGGTTTGTTCCTGTAATTGAACTTTGCAAATTCATTCTGTGAAACAATCAAGCATTGTATCAAACAATTTTATTATTGTTATTGATGAAGTGAAGTGTCAATTGACTGTATGTATTGTCATACAATTTTAGCACCCAGGCCAGTGTCAACACACAGTATACAAACATAAAATGCAAAACAATAGTATGTGCTGGATCAAGTGTGATTTTATAATGAGCATGGAAGCCATATTGTTAAATTCATGCTGTTGATAGAAGGTCATAATCTTGATACAATAATGAGTGATGTCAACTTTCCCCTCAACACAAGGTAGGAAGATTGTGAACTCTGTAATTTATATTCCCTACTTCATCTTCTTTCTTTTTTTTTTTTATAGCTGTCTTTATGTGATTACAGGTGCTCACTAGAGATCCAATTTAGCTTAATAATGGTGAATTCCTGCTTTGATAAAGCCTCCATTATGCAGCCAGGGATCCATGTCATATTGATTTTACACTATTTTTTTTTAAATATTAAAATGTGAAAAGTGATTTCACAATAGGTGTGATGCTTTTTGTTTGGTTTTGAGATCATTTTTATGAAACTCAAACTGTGAAATTATTACAGTCAGGGGTTTTTAGTTAGGGTGTTACTTTAAAGTAGCCCTAGCTTGATCTTTTGAGACGACACTGAATACAATTATTCTTAATCGTTCAGTCAGTGCTTTATCTTGGTTAGGTTCACAGTGCATCCAGAGTCTTTCCTGGGAACACTTGATGCAAAGGTGTGAGCATCATCAGCTACTCACGAGCAAATTGTCACTTGGTAGGATGAATGTACAGTGGTGCTTGAAAGTTTGTGAACCCTTTAGAATTTTCTATATTTCTGCATAAATATGACCTAAAACATCATCAGATTTTCACACAAGTCCTAAAAGTAGATAAAGAGAACCCAGTTAAACAAATGGGACAAAAATATTATACTTGGTCATTTATTTATTGAGGAAAATGATCCAATATTACATATCTGTGAGTGGCAAAAGTATGTGAACCTTTGCTTTCAGTATCTGGTGTGACCCCCTTGAGCAGCAATATCTGTAACTAAACGTTCCCGGTAACTGTTGATCAGTCCTGCACACTGGCTTGGAGGAATTTTAGCCCATTCCTCCATACAGAACAGCTTCAACTCTGGGATGTTGTTGGGTTTCCTCACATGAACTGCTCGCTTCAGGTTCTTCCACAACATTTCCATTGGATTAAGGTCAGGACTTTGACTTGGCCATTCCAAAACATTAACTTTATTCTTGTTTAACCATTCTTTGGTAGAACATCTTGTGTGCTTAGGGTCGTTGTCTTGCTGCATGAGCCACCTTCTCTTGAGATTCAGTTCATGGACAGATGTCCTGACATTTTCCTTTAGAATTCTCTGGTATAACTCAGAATTCATTGTTCCATCAATGATGGCAAACCGTCCTGGCCCAGATGGAGCAAAACAGGCCCAAACCATGATACTACCACCACCATGTTTCACAGATGGGATAAGGTTCTTATGCTGGAATGCAGTGTTTTCCTTTCTCCAAACATAACGCTTCTCATTTAAACCAAAAAGTTCTATTTTGGTCTCATCCGTCCACAAAACATTTTTCCAATAGCCTTCTAGCTTGTCCACGTGATCTTTAGCAAATTGCAGATGAGCAGCAATGTTCTTTTTGGAGAGCAGTGGCTTTCTCCTTGCAACCCTGCCATGCACACCATTGTTGTTCAGTGTTCTCCTGATGGTGGCCTCATGAACATTAACATTAGCCAATGTGAGAGAGGCCTTCAGTTGCTTAGAAGTTACCCTGGGGTCCTTTGTGACCTCGCCGACTATTACACACCTTGCTCTTGGAGTGATCTTTGTTGGTCGACCACTCCTGGGGAGGGTAACAATGGTCTTAAATTTCCTCCAGTTGTACACAATCTGTCTGACTGTGGATTGGTGGAGTCCAAGCTCTTTAGAGATGGTTTTGTAACCTTTTTCAGCCTGATGAGCATCAACAACGCTTTTTCTGAGGTCCTCAGAAATCTCCTTTGTTTGTGCCATGATACACTTCCACAAATGTGTTGTGAAGATCAGACTTTGATAGATCCCTGTTCTTTAAATAAAACAGGGTGCCCACTCACACCTGATTGTCATCCTATTGACTGAAAACACCTGACTCTAGTAATTTCACCTTCAAATGAACTGCTAATCCTAGAGGTTCACATACTTTTGCCACTCACAGACATGTAATATTGGATCATTTTCCTCAATAAATAAATGACCAAGTATAATATTTTTGTCTCATTTGTTTAACTGGGTTCTCTTTATCTACTTTTAGGACTTGTGTGAAAACCTGATGATGTTTTAGGTCATATTTATGCAGAAATATAGAAAATTCTAAAGGTTTCACAAATTTTCAAGCACTACTGTAGGATTATTCATGTTATTTGTATTACTGACCCTGCTAATTAATCTGTTTGTGTTCACCACGTATGCCTGCTACGGTCTATAAGCCTCAATAAACCCCTCACTTTAATACATTTACCCAGTTCTCCAGCTATATGCTGGAGTCAGAGGAATAATACAGTCACTCCTTATTTCACTTGCTGTTAGAGTAATTGGTTTGGGAGTTTGGGCCTGATGGTTTTACTGACAGATGATGTGACTTCTATGCTCTTCTGTGCTGCCTCTTTCTTGAGTGATTGAGTGTGAGGACACAGTCGAGCTGTTCTGCCTATACCCTGTCCCACTGGCTCTCCCTCTGTGCTTTTCATCTTTACGCAAGCTCCCACTGACAGCTGGAGTGTTTGTCAAGTCGAGATTGACGAGGCATGACTGTTACTCCCTGCGCTTCCTGTCTGCTCAGTGGCTTCTACTGAACATTATTTCTTTTTAAATTGGATCTTTTATTTACACTGAAAATTTCATAAATCATCTAGTATACTTGTAAACATCTTCTTCTGATTTGGAATTATACCTTGACATCGAAAAGTATGTTCATTGCCTGTTAAATAACAGTACTGTAGTACACATATAGATGCAAATAGACAACATTTCCATGGGGTTTAGAATATTGAGTTCACAGCACAGGTACTGCCTAAATATGTTATGGTCATGTGACCTACAAATGATCAAGTGCCACCTTTGCAGCTACTTATAATAAATGCAAAACAGTATGTTTGTATTGAAATGAGTTGTACGTAACCGTGCGTTTGTCCATCATGAAGACACTCCCTTATCTGTGATTTATACAGAAATCACCTCCTCCATGCAAATTACTACAGACATAATTACTACAGACATCCTCTGGCAGCATTACGTAAGAGACAAGAGTCCAGAAATCTTATCCCAACTGAATTAAACTTTCCTCAATAAAACTGAATGCATTTCCATGCTGAACTGGAAGAAACAAGCTGAGACTAGGGTTATTTTGCAAAACTGTACACCATGTATCATGTCAGTGGTGCAGTATGTCAAGTGGCATAGTAGCATTCGAGTTCTCATCTGTTGTCTTAGCAAGACGAGACATCCTGGTGCTTAGGGGCCTGTTAGCTTCCCAGGTATTCTGCTGAGGTCAGGGCTGAAATATGAGTTCACTTTGTGCTTTGTCAAGTCCATTACACTTCTCCTGTACCCATATTTCAACTCAGTGCATCCTCTAAGAGATGCTGTGGCACAAAATATATTCATTGCTCTATATTTCATTTCACGGTCAAAGGGTTTTTGTCAAAGTTAAACTGGACAGAAAGAGGGAAATGTGCTGACATTTAAATCATAAAGTGTGATAGTATCTTCTTACTTCCTGCATATATGACACCTTTACTCTCTTTCACTAAATCATACTAAAAACTTATAACTAGGATTGTCAAAATAATGCGATCATTTCTAGTCGTTAATTATAGAAAAAATAACACGTCAAGAAATTAACTCAGATTCATCACACTCGAACCCTTGACCCCATACGGTATATCACTGTGTATCACACCATTTAAACATATGCTGCATTTACGTGCTAGTCAGAAGGTCCTACTTCCCACTTACGAGTCTGTCATGTTCAAGTGGTTTGTTGTAGGAGTGAAATGTCCTCTTCACCACCATATTGAAAGTTTGAAGGTCGTCCCAACTGGGAACTCAGGTATCGAAATTATTTCTGAAGTTCCCACTTGAGATTACGAGTTGAGGGGGCGTTTATGTGTAACTTCCAAGTTGGCAACTCATATTTATCATAATTCCAATAGCACATGAAGGCAGCATAAATACAACTCTATTTACAACCGCTTCGTCAATGCAAAGCACTTAGCAGCGAGCTTGGAAGTAAGACCTAGCTTATTGATATGCGATTAATTTTCATTAATTAATCACACGTCATGTAATTAATTACATGTTTATCATCACTTGACAGCCCTACTTGTAACCTGAAACTGAGGTGTAAAGTTAAAATGATCTGTCGCACCTAGCCCCATTTATTGTTCGGTAGGTACACAGATCCATCCATCCATTATCTATACCATCATATTTATAGCTTTATAGATTCTCTATAGCTTATCTATCAGAGTCACGGGGAACGCTGAAGCCAAGCCCGGCTAACTTTGGGTGAGAGCCGAGGTACCCCCTGGGCAGGTCACCAATCTATCGCAGGGTGAACACAGAGATAAACAGCCATTCTCACTCACATTCACACCTATGGGCAATTTAAGTAGCAATGACAGGCCTTTTTTTTTTTTTTTTTAAGTAGTTGTCATAGTGTTGTGTAATGTATCAAATTAAACAGCATGAAGATCTGAATTGAAAACTTGTTTAATTTTGTAAATGTGTCTTAAAAAAAAGTTATGAACATTTGAAAATCCAGTGTTTTATAAACACTACTTTACTCGACAGTTTATTGGAAAAATCAAGTCAACACGAAAGATTTGACCACCAGGTGGGAATCATGAGTTTCAAGCTGATTGAACCAACAGTGAGTGAGCTGGAAACAACAATAAAACACACGGACCGGGGACGAATGTCTGTAAAAAAAAAAACAAGTTGGTGGTGCCTGTGAATTTAGTGTATTGCATTACACAACGTTAAAAAACACAAAGTAAAAGCTCATCACAATGGCACACAAAATTAACAATATATTCCGTAAATATGTTATTTATTCTTGAATCGACACTAGTTTTACGTAGGTTAAACCCTTTTAAATGTCTTTAACGGCCAAACAAAAACATACTCTTCTCCCATACAAACGTATAGGAGGTTAATCAGCGCAGTGGCGTGCTGTCAAGCCTAATTTAAGGTATACAGATATGTGACGGTATTATTTGCAAATTTGCATTGATGATTGCATTTGATCCAACTGCATGAAGTGAACAAACCATTCCATGATTTTTGATTTGCTGGTCAGATTCTTCTGTTGAGCCTTGAGATTAAGAAGAAGAAGAAGAAGAAGAAGAAGAAGAAGAAGAAGCCTTAAATAAAGAACTGTGGAAATACATTGTGTTCTTGAGACTTCGTACAGACAGACTAGTAATTTACTAAGCGTCAGCTCCATGTTTCCTGTGCTTGAGTGATTTTTTAAAAATGATTTCTGTGCACACTAATGCAGCTTTCAACTAAAACTCAAAACTGAATTTCCTGCCTCTGGATAAGAAAAAAACCAAGACAAAATTCCTTCTCAAAAACTTGAGGGATGAAGGATGGTCTCCTCAATCTTGAGCTCAGGAAGTGAAGTCTATTCAACATGACTACTCATAGTGTGAACAGTCAACAAAAATAGCACTTCTTACATTTAAATGAGTTGTGTTGTATATATTCTGTATTTGATTTAGATCAATCAACATACAGATGCATTTGCTTGTTAAATCTGTAACACTGACTATAGTGCTTACTCATCACAGTTAGCCAGCTAGAATGTTGCTAACAAAAGATGAACATGGAGGTGTCCATGTAGGTGTCCTTGTTCACACTTCCAAGGTAAGCTGAATGCAGTGGTAAAAGTTTGTCTAATTTTTTTTTCTCCCATCATGTTTCTGATCAATCAATCAATCAATCAATCAATCAATCAATCAATCAATCAATCAATCAATCATTTTACGCATATGCATTCAGCCCAACACAGACTAATGCTTGTGTCACACTGTCTCGTATCTTGCCACGTAAGCGGCGTGTGGGTCAAACGCCAAGAAATGAGGCGTATTTTGTCCAAAATTAAAGTCCTGTGACGTACACGGCATATGTGTGGCGTTACTGTGGCATATCTGGGGTTTGTATGGGGTTCAAGGGATGTAAAGTTATGGCGTACTGAGGCATATGCGTTGGCATATGATGCGTTGCCACGGCATAACCGTTTTGTTGGCGTGGCGTTTTGTTCTTATGAAGGTTGCTGCTGCGTATCTGTGGCGTTCACGCTGTGTTCATTGTCATTCGTAACAGTCAAGAAAGCATCATGCCAGTGAAGAAGTCAGGACCCAAGAAGGGAAGAGGGAAGACATCAGCCACATCCACCCAGCCAGCCCCGGAGCCACCTTCATCAGACATGTCAACTAAAGCGTTTGCACGGCGTAATAGGTGTTCAAGCAACGTTCCCGCTGCGTCACTGCTGCGTAGCTTTCGTTTTTATGGCGTACACGTGACGTATGTGTGATATATCAAAGCTGCTACGTATGTGCTATGGATTTTTAAGTGCAGACTTAAAAATACACCATACTCTGGCGTACAAGGAGATCGTGTTTCGCATCCTAGAGTATTAGCTACGTAAGCTGGCGATGCTGTGATGTTCCTTTCTTACTGCCACGTATCCTGATACACCATACATATGAGGGCCGGTGTGGATGCAGGTGTTCATTCCAAATCCAGATCTTAGCGGTCAATAGACTCAGGTGTGGTTTGATTGAAATTAAAACCTGCACCCACGTTGGCCCTTTCCAGATATGATGGTACATATCTGCATGAAGAAAAATCTGTGGCTTCATGTTTGCTTAAAAAAAAAAAAAAAGTTGGCACCATTTCACCAAAAATGCAGCAGAATGTTCTGATCAGACAAACTAAACTCTCTGCAATTCAACGGACAAGCAAGCTCAAGGAGGAAATGGGTAATAAAGGTGCTTAGCAATTTTATACGCTTCTCTAACTACATATATTATTCAAGGAGAGATGGAGCTCCCAGCCAGGTGGTGCCATACTAACCCCATTAACTTCAACCATCTGTCCATTGCCAGATTCTAACATCATCAAAGCAAGACTTCTGCTGGAGGACAGTTCTGTCCAAGTCTCACTCATTCACAACTCAAACTAATCAAGTTACATAAGAAAGAATGATGCCAACACATCTATAATCAAAACACTAAACTATACAACAGTATTATTCAACTAAAACCTGTGAAGTTTCAGTTACAGAAAACTGTCCAATAAGCAAATAACACGACTGAATAGTTAACTACAACAGTTACTGTTTAATGCTTAACCATTAATGATTAATTAATGGCTATATAAATGACAATTCAAACTGGTTATGTTTTGTTTTACACTCATGCGTTACGGTACCAATTTTGACTCGCGCCATGGACTGAAATTGAGGTGTGCGTGTGTCCCACTCCCACAGGAAGTTCGACCAATCCCATTCACAGGCTTTTTTTCTTTTTTTTGGTACATATCTGGGATATTTTCGAGCAAACATGGTAGTATTTAGCAAAATATATACAAATTAGGGCGGCACAGTGGTGTAGTGGTTAGCACTGTCGCCTCACAGCAAGAAGCTCCTGGGTTCGCGGCCGGCGAGGGCCTTTCTGTGTGGAGTTTGCATGTTCTCCCCGTGTCTGTGTGGGTTTCCTCCGGGTGCTCCGGTTTCCCCCACAGTCCAAAGACATGCAGGTTAGGCTAATTGGTGGCTTTAAATTGACCGTAGGTGTGAATGTGAGTGGTTGTCTGTGTCTATGTGTCAACCCTGCGATAACCTGGCGACTTGTCCAGGGTGTACCCCGCCTCTCGCCAATAGTCAGCTGGGATAGACTCCAGCTTGCCTGCGACCCTGTAGAACAGATAAGCGGCTACAGATAATAGCTGGATAGATGGATATACAAATTAGTTGCTTTAAACCACTGTGACAACCTATATATTCCCATGTTAATGAATATGGCCTTTCTTTTTCCAGCCAGCTTCATATCTGACAGCCTATATTAAATTAAAACCTCCCACACATGTGACTTTGCAACCACCCACTCCCAATGCCACACATCCATCCCTGTCCATTCTGTTTAAAGCTCATCAAAACCTCTGTTTCTGACCTCTCTAGCACTCTCTGCCTTCAGCTAAATAAGTGACATAAATGCATGTGATTGGATAAGCTGGATTTTCTACAAAAAGCAAGTTTGAAACACTAGAGTCACTAAACTATAGCTAATTGTTTATAGCATCCCGTGACCGGCTCTGCTACAGGCTGGTGAAATACCCTGTTGTGTCTGCATCAGAACCACAGTCCACCAGTTAGTGATCCCTGCTTTGCAGTGTTACATTTTGGGAGTGCAAGAAAGAGAGAAAGCTATCCCCTGGTGAATAAAGCCATTTCTGTCAATGGCAGCGTAAGAATACTGATCTCTTCCTCTTGCTTGTGGTAAAGTCACCACCTGACAGCCTCCATTAATGCAATGCCCACCAGACTCATTAGCACTTTCTGGCTATTCTCTACAGTATGAGAGAGAGAGAGAGAGAGAGAGAGAGAGAGAGAGAGAGAGAGAGAGAGCTGCTAAAACCAAGAGCCCAAATCCTAAATCTTATTCAGATTTATGATGGAGGGGCTCCTCAAACATACTCCCTCTCAAGCTGCCATGTACAAGAGCTTAACTTGATGAGATGTGACATGATTCAAAGTCATCCCCGGTTTTGCATGGCTAAAGATGACTCATTCAGCTGGATGGAGGTGGAAAGTACAGGCAAATGGGTGATTTTGGAAATGAAAGAAATAGACAGATGTGTTCCAAAATATAACCTCAGTCTCTCAACCACCAACTGCATTACTTATATAAGCACTCCATAAATTCTGTCTGGTTAAAAATACATGGTTATGTTCCATATGTCACTTTAATGTATAAATAGAATAAATGTCCCAGGCATTTTTATTTGACATTTGACGGAAGTCACAGTACCTCCAAAATGTCACTTTATCTATTTCTACTAAGCTAGTCGAGTCTAGTTTTGCTCAACTGCTGCATTATTTTCTGAGCTAAAGACTTTACTATGGTCCTTATGCTAATCACTCAGCCACTATGGTTAAGGAAAAGATGGTTCTGTAAGTCAATCTGTACTAAAAACTCATTCACTTCTTCCACTTATTTATGTGGGGTTGCTGCCATGCGGACCCTATTGATCCACATGTCATAATAACTGGAGCATAGTTTTACGCTGGGTGCCCTTCCTGCCACAACCCTCCTATTTCCAGGCTTGGGAAACATCCAGTCACACTTATGGATGATTTAGAGTAGCCAGTTAATCTAACTGCTTGTTTTTGGACTATGGGGGAAACTGGAGCAAACCCAAGCAGACATGGGTAGAACATGCAAACTCCACACAGAAAAGCCCCCACTGGCCACTGGGCTTGAACCCATAACTTTCTTGCTGTGAGGCGACAGTGCTAGCCACTACACCACCATGCCGCCCCGTACTAAAAACTCACTGTACAGCAATATTTAATCTAACCCATTTTATTCCTATATAATTTACCATACAATGTTTTTACTAGGGGCAGCACGGTGGTGTAGTGGTTAGCACTGTCACCTCACAGCAAGAAGGTTCTGGGTTGGAGCCCAGCAGCCGGCAAGGGCCTTTCTGTGTGGAGTTTGCATGTTCTCCCTGTGTCTGCGTGGGTTTCCTCTGGGTGCTCCGGTTTCCCCCACAGTCCAAAGACATGCAGGTTAGGTTAATTGGTGGCTCTAAATTGACCGTAGGTGTGAATGTGAGTGTGAATGGTTGTTTGTCTTTGTGTCAGCCCTGTGATAACCTGGCGACTTGTCCAGGGTGTACCCCGCCTCTCGCCCATAGTCAGCTGGGATAGGCTCCAGCTTGCCTGCAACCCTGTAGAACAGGATAAGCGGCTACAGATAATGGATGGATGTTTTTACTACTAATAATCCATATACTAATATTTCTGCAAAATATCACACAAAAGCAAATATGTAGCACACTTTACATCATGAAGGACATGGATATTCTATATATGTCAAAGATACCTTGAGGATGTACGACTTTCCAGAGCTATCATCATAGTGCATCCCACAGAGTAACAATTCTCAGAATAACCTCAACAGAAGGCAACATGGCATTATATATGACATGTCTCTGCATGAAGACAATACTTATACAGTGATATGTCTCATCTATATGTTACAAGTAGCCTAAAATACACCTGCCTCAATCAAACGTTGCAGGCTGTTTGTTGGTGCCTAGAATAACAAAGACTACAGTAGGGACAGGGCGGCACGGTGGTGTAGTGGTTAGCGCTGTCGCCTCACAGCAAGAAGGTCCTGGGTTCGAGCCCTGGGGCCGAGCCCTGGGGCCGGCGAGGGCCTTTCTGTGTGGAGTTTGCATGTTCTCCCCGTGTCCGCGTGGGTTTCCTCCGGGTGCTCCGGTTTCCCCCACAGTCCAAAGACATGCAGGTTAGGTTAACTGGTGACTCTAAATTGACCGTAGGTGTGAATGGTTGTCTGTGTCTATGTGTCAGCCCTGTGATGACCTGGCGACTTGTCCAGGGTGTACCCCGCCTTTCGCCCATAGTCAGCTGGGATAGGCTCCAGCTTGCCTGCGACCCTGTGGAGGGATAAAGCAGCTAGAGATAATGAGATGAGATGAGATGAGACAGTAGGGACAAGTGTGTTTTCTCATAAAGCATCACAGTGTTAGAAGAGCTTTCCATGTAGTGTTCAGGACTTAGATACACTCTCAGTCTTTAAGTCTTTAGGTCTCTGTCTCTCAAGCTACACATATTACTCCTGCTACCTCTTGAGATACCTGCCTTCTGGTCCCATCCTGTTTGGAGCCTACTTCACTTGAGGATCACTTGTTGCTGCTGAGGATGGCCCTGCATGGATAGCTTAAAGTTTGCCATGAGGTTGTTCTCTAGGGTACCAAACAGATACCCTCAAAATGATGATCACTTGGAAAGATCGATGATTGCATTTGCTAAAAACAATGCTCCTCTCTCATTCATTACACAGTGAATAACTTCACCTGGATATTATAGAATTAAAGCTAAAACTGCTGAAATTATCTGAAACCCTGATGCTTATATTAAAGATCTTTCCAACATAATTAGTACTGCTTAACTCTATAGTATACAGTTGTAGAAAAGTAATGATTTATATTCTCACTATCTGGTGTCACCCAGAAGATGATGGGTTTGTGTCGATTCAGTGACTTTTTGCTTGCCACCCTTACCTCTCGCTTGCTCTTTACGAATCAATCTAATATCAATAAATCAAAACAATGCCTTGATACAGTTTATCTGTAAAGCTGCTTTGTGACAATGTCAATTGCTAAAAGCACTATATATTTACAATCAATTAATACCACTATAAGCTTAAAGATGATATGTTTGTGACGTCACTCTATTATGGTGTAAAGCTACGGTCACACAACAGCTCACGATGCTTTGTGATGGGTTATTGAAGAAATGAGGCGTTTTGGTGGCGATGCATGCTGATATACAGGTTCACACAGCAGGCGAACACTTGACTATCATGCCTTTGCGCGCTTGAGTCTGGCACAGCTATGTGCAATACTATTTTTCTGTTTTCACAGAGACTTTGCAAAGTATTATCACATTTGTTTCTAGCCATGTTTATGTCTCTGGGTAAATACTCTGCTTTAAGATTCTTCTTTGCTTTCATTTGTGTAAATATCACGTCTGCTAATAAGCACTCTTCCTGCACTTACATCCATCTATCATTGCATACCTGACAGAATACTTCACAAAGTCTCTGTGAAAACAGCATCCTTATATACGTGTGCTGATTGTGCTTAAATCAGCATCAGGTGTTTCCCATAACGACTGGGTCCCAAATGCGCACACAATGCGCTCCGAAGGATCCCCAAACATATATGCACATTTTAAGTCTTGGGGAAGGTTAGGCTATGCCAAGCTGCTGTGTTGATGAGGCTCCTGCGAGCATCAGGGACATGGATTTGAGACAAATACATCTCAAGAGGCTTGGCGAAGGTTCCCCGAGTTTGGGGAAATATTCCCAAACCCATCTACAGTATGAGTATTCACCGCTTAGTTTACCGATGAAAACATCGCCACCAAATTTCAATGCATGCATTGAATTTTTTTGCAATGTTTTTGGTCACTTGGCGATGCTACCAATTTTTCATTGCCAAGTATTTGCAAACTCATCGCAAGCTGTGGTGTGACCAGGGCCTAAGTAAGCCATTTAAGCTCATGACATATGAAAAAAACATGGCTAAGAGTACTAAGACAGAAGGCTGTCTCCTGACAATGAGAACAAATTAGTTTGTAAATGTGAAACCATCTCAGGAGTGACCTAGGCAAGAATTAATTTCAGAAGGAAGGGATTATGGAAATATGCTAAATTATATCACAGTGTGATCTGTACAGTTTAACCCTCTGGGGTCTGGGGGTATTTTCTGGCACTAATGATTTTGGCATGCTCTGATTTTGTTGTCAATTTCAACAAATCTATGCAGTATTTTCAAAGTCATATGACTTTTTTGTATTCAGCACAAGTTCAGCTACAATAATATCTATGTAGTATGTATGTCATGATTGTATTTTAAAAAAATAACAGATAAATGATGTAAAAAGCAGTTTTAGAACTGTGTTGAAATGTGTGAAAACACATTACCTTGTTCATTGTGATAAACAATTTTAATCACTTGAGGTGATTCTGTTCAGTCTTAGGAATGTATCAAGCACAAAAATCTTAAATCTGCTCCATTGATTTGGACAATTAACTGGCCATCAAAAAAATGTATGTCCTGTTGTTTTGGGATAAAAGGTTGGCAGTGGGAGGGGTATTCAATGAGAAGTGTAAAAAATTCCATTCCATTCAATGAGAAGAGTGAATACCCCTCCCACTGCCAACACTTAATCCCATCAGGTCAAGTGACCAAAACCTCTCGCCCATAGTCAGCTGGACAGGCTCCAGCTTGCCCACGACCCTGCACAGGATAAGCAGTTACGGGTAATGAATGGATAATCCTGCTTCTCACTATAGCAGCTTGTAGCCAGTAAAACGTGATAAACAAATTAAGGGACACTTTCCTTCAATATTTGGTTACATATCGTGGTGGTGGTGATCGGGGGGGATGATGTCTGTGTTGACCTTTTATGGACATACATATAGTCCAAAAGTAGTTACTATACAAACAATATCATAGTAGAATTAATGCATTAATATACAGCTTACAGCCAGAGCTACTGTCTGAGCCATACTGTTAGAGAAATTTAATCAAACTCCTGACCAATCAGTATCAAGTATTCAACAGCAGTATACTGTTACAAATCCTAATTAATTCATCTTGGATAAGCACTTTATCCTGGTCAAGGTCCGGAGCCTTTCTCAGGAGCACAGTGGATGAGGTGGAAATACACCTTGGATGGGATGCCAGTCCATTACATTAATTTGTTCATCAAAGTATGTAATTAATACTAATTCATACAGTTTACACTGATTTATGGGCAAGCTTTATGTGGGGACAGTTTATCTTTCACCTAATACATTGCTAGAATTTTAGAACAGGCATTTCCTGCCAGATTGCAGTGACAATTGCAGATTGCAATGATATGGTGCACAGCTGCATCGAAAAATAACTCAATCTAAAACCTGGTTAAGAAGCCAACCGAGGAGCCAGCTGTCATACACCACATGTGCATTTTATTACAGAAATATGCATTTGATTGTAAATTTTATCCATCCATCCATTATCTGTAGCTGCTTATCCTGTCCTACAGGGCCGCAGGCAAGCTGGAGCCTATCCCAGCTGACTATGGGCGAGAGGCAGGGTACACCCTGGACAAGTCGCCAGGTCATCACAGGGCTAACACATAGACACAGACAACCATTCACACTCACATTCACGGTCAATTTAGAGCCACCAATTAGCCTAACATGCATGCCTTTGGACTGTGGGTGAAACCAGAGCACCCGGAGGAAAGCCATGCTGACAGCATGCAAACTCCACACAGAAGGGCCCTCACCGGCCACTGGGCTCAAACCCAGGACCTTCTTGCTGTGAGGTGACAGTGCTAACCACTACACCACCATGCCACCCCAGTAAATTTTATTTAGGACTAATAATACTTAAAAGGAAATCATCAGAAGCATCATCTGAACTTAGGTCGTTATGACGATCAATACTTTACAGTTCAAGTAGTCTAGTCACTAATAACACTATTTCTGTATTTGCCTAATACTTGTACTGAAAAAACATTGTTCAGGTTTGTGGTAAGTAAAATGAGAAAGGAGAGGTGCGCCTGGGATTTTTCCTTTGTGTGTGTCCCCTCTGGGAAGTGTATTCTACTTCACTGTGCTGTTACCTGTGGAAGTAATCGATGACCCATGCTGAAGGGCACTCTCCTGCAAGTTAGTCTTGTAATGCAAAAAGACAAAAGGTGCTGGGAATATCGACAGGACCTGCATGGCTACATACCACCCCAAGAACACAGCTAATCATCAGAGTGTACATTGCCCTTGAACACTGCCCAACAGATTCAATTCTATTAAATTGCTGCAGCAAAAACTGAAGGTCGCGTTACACTCTAAATACATAACAACAAAGTACATCCTTTATATATATATATATATATATATATATATATATATATATATATATATATATGGCACGGTGGTGTAGTGGTTAGCGTTGTCACCTCACAGCAAGAAGGTCCGGGTTTGAGCCCCATGGCCGGCGAGGGCCTTTCTGTGCGGAGTTTGCATGTTCTCTCTGTGTCCACGTGGGTTTCCTCCGGGTGCTTCGGTTTCCCCCACAGTCCAAAGACATGCAGGTTAGGTTAACTGGTGACTCTAAATTGACCGTAGGTATGAATGGTTGTCTGTGTCTATGTGTCAGCCCTGTGATGACCTGGCGACTTGTCCAGGGTGTACCCCGCCTTTCGCCTGTAGTCAGCTGGGATAGGCTCCAGCTTGCCTGCGACCCTGTAGAACAGGATAAAGCGGCTAGAGATAATGAGATCTTTTACATTTTCAAAATGACAAAAAAGGAAAAAGGCCTGAAGCAAAAGTTTGGGCACCCTGCATAGTACCTCGTAACACCCCCTTTGGCAAGTATCACAGCTTGTAAACACTTTTTTGTAGCCGCTAATAATCTTTCAGTTCTTACCTGGGGGATTTTCACACATTCGTCCTTGCAAAAGGCTTCCAGTTCTACAAGTTTCTTGGGCTGTCTTGCATGCACTGCTCTTTTGAGATCTATCCACAGATTTTCAAAGATGTTTAGGCCAGGGGACTGTGACAGCCAGGGCAAAACCTTCAGCTTGTGCCTCTTGAGGTATTCTATTGTAGATTTTGAGGTGTGTTTTGGATCATCGTCTTATTGTAGGACCCATCCTCTTTTTAACTTCAACTTTTTTCAGATGGTGTGATGTTTGCTTCCAGAATTTGCTGGTATTTATTCGGCATGATCGATCCACACCCATGCTTCAGAGTTGGAGAGGTGTTCTTTTCCTGGAATTTGGCACCCTTTTTTCTCCAAACATACCTTTGCACATTGTGGCCAAAAAGTCCTATTTTGATTTCATCAGTCCACAGGACTTGTTTCCAAAATGCATCAGGCTTATTTAGATGTTCATTTGCAAACTTCAGACACTGAATTTTGTGGCTAGGATGCAGGAAAGGTTTTCTTCTGATGACTCTCCCATGAAGGTCATATTTGTTCAGGTGTCACTGCATAGTAGAACAGTGCACCACCACTCCAGGGTCTGCTAAATCTTTCTGAAGGTCTTTTGCAGTCAAACAGGGGGTTTTATTTGCCTTTCTAGCAATCCAACAAGCAGTTCTTTCAGAAAGGTTTCTTCATCTTCCAGACCACACCTTGATCTCCACTGTTTCTGTTAACTGCCATTTCTTGATAACATTACGATCTGAGAAAACAACTACCTGAAAACACTTTGCTACATTCTTATAGCCTTCTTCTGCTTTGTGAGCATCAATTATTTTATTATTCAGAATGCAAGGGAGTTGCTTAGAGGAGCCCGTGGCTGTTGATTTTAGGGACAAGTTTGAGGAGTCAGAGAATTTTATACAGATTTGAAATCTGCATCATCTGACCTTTCCTAACGAAGAATTTGAACAAGCCACAGCTCAATAAGATAATTAAGGTCTGGAACCTTGGTAAAAGTTACCTGAGAACTCAAATGTATTGGGGTGCCCAAACTTTCGCATGGTGTTCCTTTTCTTTTTTCACTCTCCAATTGTACAAAACAAAATACACAAATCATGCAGAAAATGCTGAAAAGAAATGTGTCGTCTTTACCTTTATGTTTTTTGGTGATCAGTTCATCTTCTGCGCACTTAACTATTCACAGTAACAGACGTTTTCAGTAAGAGTGCCCATACTTTTGCATGCCACTGTATATATATCACACACACACACACACACACACACACACACACACAGTGTGGGAAATAGGGCCAGACCAGCAAACACTGATTGGTAATTTTAACATTTGTCCATCTGTATTTCAAAAGCATTGGACCGGATGGCCGATTAAAAAAAAAAAAAGTCATCAGGAGATGACATATCCGCCCGGCCCCCACATGAAACCCCACTCCAGATTTTCCTAAGTTTAATTGTTTGCCATGGAAATACAGAAAAAAATACAAAACACAGAAATCCCAAAATGTAAAACGGCACAACTCCTCTAGAATTAGAATGCCTTTATTGTCACTATACACATGTACAATGAGATTAAAAGCAACTCCAATCACAGTGCAAACAGCATAAAAATATGCAATATAAACACAGAACAAAGAATATAATGCAAAAAAAAAAAGGGGGTGCTATGTACAGTGTTGTGTTCCACATTATGGAGTGGGGTATTGCACATTATAAATATTGCACAGGGAGAGTCCGGGTATTGCACATCATAAATATTGCACAGGGAGAGTCCGGGTATTGCGCATTATGAGTATTGCACAGGGAGAGTCCGGGTATTGCGCATTATAAATATTGCACAGGGAGAGTCCGGGTATTGCGCATTATAAATATTGCACAGGGAGAGTCCGGGTATTGCACATCATAAATATTGCACAGGGAGAGTCCGGGTATTGCGCATTATGAGTATTGCACAGGGAGAGTCCGGGTATTGCGCATTATAAATATTGCACAGGGAGAGTCCGGGTATTGCGCATTATAAATATTGCACAGGGAGAGTCCGGGTATTGCGCATTATGAGTATTGCACAGGGAGAGTCCGGGTATTGCGCATTATAAGTATTGCACAGGGAGAGTCTGGGTATTGCACATGATAAATATTGCACAGGGAGAGTCCGGGTATTGCGCATTATGAGTATTGCATAGGGAGAGTCCGGGTACTGCGCATTATAAGTATTGCACAGAGAGAGTCCGGGTATTGTGCATTATAAGTTCTGCACAGAGAGAGTCCGGGTATTGTGCATTATAAGTTCTGCACAGAGAGAGTCCGGGTATTGTGCATTATAAGTACTGCACAGGGAGAGTCCGGGGGCTGGGGGGGTTAGACTATAAAGTCTAACCCCCCATATCTAACATAACTGTGAGGGTTTGTGAAAAAATTCCTCATAGTTTCGGAGTTATGCTCCAGAAATTAAAATGTTTACAGATGGACAGAGAGACAGACGGACAGAGCGATAGCTATATGCGCCCATATTATATGCTGGAGGGATAATAATCAGGGCTTAACATTAGTGGCAATCCGACTGGACGGAGCAACTAAATGATCGGTTCAGACAAGTCGGACAAAGTTGAATTATTGCAAACTCTCCCGGAAGTTCCAGGAGTCTCTTGCATATTGATAGCAGCTCCCTGAGGTGGGGTTTACATTAGACCGTATCAGCGGATCATCAGATTAACGTTTTTAAAACGATTAGCGTGCACACAGCAACACCAATACACGATTCGCGTGCACACAGCAACACCAATACACGGATACGCTCGGCTCCGCAGGCATCCTGCGCTCCAAATCACTCCGCCCTGAACAGCGAGTGCCCTCTGGAGGGTGCGCACTCCGGCCCTGCGCAGCTCACAGAGCGCGCGAGTGTAGTGCACAAGCAGTGATTCGGGACTGAGCCGCTGTGTGTGTGATCCCAGCGCATATCACTTACCACTTGCAAGTGGAAGGATGGCAAGCCTAAAGACAATCATAACTACACAGTGGGCAGTATTTGCATCAGTATTTGCAGTATTTTCATACTTTTATACTCTTTAATGAAAGGTGATACAAGGCGGAAGTCCGCGCCATTTTTCAGCAGTCGCGTCACATGACCAACGCCAGCGAATCAGGAAGGTGGATGTCACAGTGACGTTGTCCAATGACGACGCCAGCTAGAGCTCAGCACAGTGTATCCGCGTATCCGCGTATTCTCAATGTTTACACAGCACCGGAGCTGACACGATCTGGATTGAATACGTGGACCCTGGCGGATTCCCGTTTCCCGGAGTTTCCAGGCGGTTTAATGTAAACGGACAGTGCGTCCACGAAGAAAACGAGACAGATACGGTCTAATGTAAACTTGGCCTGAGAGAGAGCACGAGGGCATGCTGATTGCTCTGTCTTGCTAAGTAGACCAATCAGTGTTCTGTGTGGGTGGGCTTTACGGCTTCTCTCAGGGAGAGAGAGAGAGAGAGAGAGCATTCTGATTGCTCTGTCTTGTTAAGTGGACCAATCAGTGTTCTGTGAGGGTGGGCTTTACGGCTTCTATCCCAGACGGAGAGTCCATCAGTTCAGTGTATCCAGGAGCATCGTGACAGAGTGCCAAAAAAATACAAAATACAAAACCCACTTCACCCTCAGACTACACGGAAGTGTCCCCTTGCCTAATAGGGGGTAAAATAATGACAGTGTTACGTGCTGTACTGTCTGTAACAGTGACTTTAGCATTGCACATGGCAGGGTAAACGATTGTAAAAGACATGTTGAGGTGAGTTTAACAGTGTCATGTGTTCATGTGCAGATTATTTATACTAGCTGGCGAGTTGCTAAGGCTACATGACAAAGCAAAGCTCCTTGAAAACTTGTTTAAAGTTGCAGTAGAATATAAAATATGAGTTAAATAATAGTAATAACCAGTTTACATAAATAGTATAAGTAGTCGACATATTTTATTGTCACATTTTCTACACAGGGCGGCACGGTGGTGTAGTGGTTAGCACTGTCGCCTCACAGCAAGAAGGTCCTGGGTTCGAGCCCCGTGGCCGGCGAGGGCCTTTCTGTGTGGAGTTTGCATGTTCTCCCCGTGTCCGCGTAGGTTTCCTCCGGGTGCTCCGGTTTCCCCCACAGTCCAAAGACATGCAGGTTAGGTTAACTGGTGACTCTAAATTGACCGTAGGTGTGAATGTGAGTGTGAATGGTTGTCTGTGTCTATGTGTCAGCCCTGTGATGACCTGGCGACTTGTCCAGGGTGTACCCCGCCTTTCGCCCGTAGTCAGCTGGGATAGGCTCCAGTTTGCCTGCGACCCTGTAGAAGGATAAAGCAGCTAGAGATAATGAAATGAGATGAGATGAGATGTTCTACACATAGGCCGATCTAATTTGGTTGACAGATGAGAGAAAATTACTCAACAGAGTATACCGCCCCTCAATATATACTCAACATATAACTACCCCAGACAATAGTCATGATACCTTATGCTTTTACACTACCGTTCAAAAGTTTGGGGTCACCCAGACAATTTTGTGTTTTCCATGAAAAGTCACACTTTTATTTACCACCATAAGTTGTAAAACGAATAGAAAATATAGTCAAGACCTTTTTCTGGCCATTTTGAGCATTTAATCGACCCCACAAATGTGATGCTCCAGAAACTCAATCTGCTCAAAGGAAGGTCAGTTTTATAGCTTCTCTAAAGAGCTCAACTGTTTTCAGCTGTGCTAACATGATTGTACAAGGGTTTTCTAATCATCCATTAGCCTTCTGAGGCAATGAGCAAACACATTGTACCATTAGAACACTGGAGTGAGAGTTGCTGGAAATGGGCCTCTATACACCTATGGAGATATTGCACCAAAAACCAGACATTTGCAGCTAGAATAGTCATTTACCACATTAGCAATGTATAGAGTGGATTTCTGATTAGTTTAAAGTGATCTTCATTTACCACATTAGCAATGTATAGAGTGGATTTCTGATTAGTTTAAAGTGAGCTTCATTGAAAAGAACAGTGCTTTTCTTTCAAAAATAAGGACATTTCAAAGTGACCCCAAACTTTTGAATGGTAGTGTATATCTTTTATGGACTACATCTTTTAGGGATTGTTAAAATTCATCATTTTAATAGACATTATTCCAGAGTTACATCAATAAATTTGTAGCAAAACCAGTTCAATCCCCTCAGTGATCCGGCCGTGCTATTCTGTTATTCTTTCTGAAATTCCTGGGGAAGCTGAGTACAGCAGGTGCATGTATAAAAAAAATAACCCCGACGTAATATCTAATTGTAGATTATTAGACTCTGAATTTGGGCGGCACGGTGGTGTAGTGGTTAGCACTGTCACCTCACAGCAAGAAAGTCTGGGTCCGAGCCCAGCGGCCGGCGAGGGCCTTTCCGTGTGGAGTTTGCATGTTCTCCCCGTGTCCGTGTGGGTATCCTCCGGCAGAGATGCCTACCCCAAATTTTGAATTTCAGTATTCTTGAAAACATTTTTCAGTATTTTGGAATGACTTTCAGTAGCATTAATTTTTGCGTATTTCCATTATAAAGAGGTGCATATACCAATATGTTTAACATTTAAATTATTAAAAAGTACTCTTTTGAGTGAATTGAATAAACAAAACACTAGCAGCCATTTCAACTGAATTTCCACTCAACAAATTTCTAGAGCATACAATATATCACATTTTTCTAAATACAATAGTGTTCCCTGTTTGCAGACATTACGGTTGACTACCAATCATTGGTATTGAATGTAACTCCTCAAAAGTATTATATTATATTGCCTGGCAAAATGTTCTACCTGTTAACGGATTCTAATAAAATTAAAAAAAATTCTTATTTCATGCCAAAGAGAGTCCGACGTTGTTATCTTAATGTCCCAATATATAAATACTTCAGCATAATGCTTCAGATGAGACACTGAATAAAATGACATTTACAATTGTATTTAAAACAGTGGAATGATCAATTTTTTGCCACAATCCCAACAACACTAATCATAAAATTCTGTTTTTGATCATACTACATGTACATTTGCACTTGCAACACTGAAAAGACTTTGAATTAAAGAAGTACAACCAGTGTTTGATATTTCAGTGAATAAAAATCAGACATGTAAAAAGAAACTGAATAAGTTTAACTCACATTTCATGGCACTAATTGGCAAGTTCAACTCCAAGCACAGGTCAACCATCACCGCTTCAGCACATGTCACGTTCCGTGTCTTTTCATCCACAGATATCGTAAAAAACCACTGGATACCCCCAGATTTACTTTCCACCTGACTCGCCATTTCAGCATACTCCATATGTTTTTTTTTGTAGTTGACATGCCACGTGCAGTCATCGCGACCACCATGAGTGATGTTAATGTCAGTTCTACACAGTTTGCAGTGCGCGTATCCATTGCCCTTTTGACTGGGTGTAATGCACGGCCATTCTACCGCATATCGTGGGAGGAACACCTGAGACCTGTGTTTCACTTGTCCCGATACTGAGCGTTTCATTTCCACCATTGAGAAGCAGCACCATGCATGTGTGATACCGAGCGAAAATAGCGCGAGCAAATGTGCGGTATCTGCACATGTCACACACAGCATGTGTGGTTGTCATAAAAATAAATAGCCATGAATCGCGCATGGATTGAAAAAGTCGCTTGGACATTTAAAAACAACTTACTGGAATTTTTTAAGACTTTATAATAATTCCATACAGAATAACACTGTTTGCCGTAACATCGTATTTACGTAACTTTTCCGTACAAAATACGGCCAATCCGTACTAGTAGGCATCTCTGTTCCGGGTGCTCCGGTTTCCCCTACAGTCCAAAGACATGCAGGTTAGGCTAATTGGTGGCTCTAAATTGACCGTAGGTGTGAATGGTTATGTGTCTCTACTGTATGTGTCAGCCCTGCGATAACCTGGCGACTTGTCCAGGGTGTACCCCGCCTCTCGCCCATCAGCTGGGATAGGCTCCAGCTTGCCTGTGACCCTATAGGACAGGATAAGCGGCTACAGATAATGGATGGATAGACTCTGAATTCATCAAAATCAGATAAATGGGGATCAAATACCTCAGTAAAATAAATATCTGTGGTGAATCTTCATTTCATTCAGACTTTTTATTGTATTTTTCTTTTGTATGGTCCACATTAACACATTATCATAAAATATTTTACGGGAATTTTACGACAGTGTCGAACCCACTTACGGTTTGTTTTCATTCACAACGTGATTCTGTCACCCTTATCATGTCCAACTTGTTTTCTATCGGTTTCATTTCCTTAAATTAATTTATACTTCAAGTTTTACTGGATTAATTAAGACTGAACTTTATTTCCTCCAGAAGCTTTGAATTTAGGTGAGTCTAACTCTTAAAACTGCAGATCAGGTAATGAGTTATAACAACTCATGCACCATAATGGGGCATTGGATAGTTTTTGTTTGTTGTTACAGTTAAAGTTTGAGTTTTATTGGAAAAATTATAAATAATTAAAGTATAATGATTATCATAACACTATCTGCTTTTTGATAAACTTTGTTAACCACTGTCAGTAAGCGCAGGTTGATTGGAGACGGATGTATGTGCAGGAAGAGTGTCTTTATTGTAAAAGAAACAGGCATATCGTCTAAAACGGCAGGCTGAATCAATAACGATAAACAGACAAAAGGGTCAAGCGAGGCACAAACAGACTAAACTGAGCAGGACAAGATCGGAAACCAAAACACAGAAATGAGACCCAATAACCAGGAAGACAATGCAATAACAGTGATAAACAATGCAATACTTCGCACCATGTAGCTGTTGCCAGCGTCCTTTCATGCGTGCACTGATTGTGCTTAATCCAGGGCAGGTGCTTGTCATTAGAGGCGTGCGGTGTTCAGACTGCGTGTGAGTGAAAGTCCGTTGCGCACCAATGCACGTGGGTGTACCAACCACTTGCCTTTCATTGAACTAGTAAATACATAGTAATAAAAAGATTATGGTCAGCACAAGTTAATACATGGTTAGGACAAGTGAAAAATCTTGCTGTTTGTCCAACTGGACAAGTGGATTAAAAAATTAATGTCAAGCCCTGATAATCTGATTTTGTCCGTCTTTATTTCAAAAGCATCAAACCGGATGGCCCGTGAGAAATTGCAAAGATATGGGTCTAATGTACGTACTTCTAATTTTCTTCCAAATGATACACTGGGTGAAGACATTATGTCGTAACACGGCCTGTGAAACAGGGACCCCACGGGCATGAATTTAAAAATTCATAACTCTGCCACCAAAGGTCCTACGTAGCCTTGCCAAACTTCACAGGCACCTCCCTCTCCCCGAATGGCACACTAAATAAGACAATAATAATACACTCAGTATTCACTGTTTTTAATTACATGATGCAGTTGAACTAGTGTTTTAGGGTTCACAGTCTCTGATTGATCCAATCAGTTGCTTAAGAGTTCAGTTTACATAAAACTTTGCAGTACAGTATTATGTTAAGTGCCAAACGGCCAATCAATGGTTGTTATTATTATGATTATTATTATTATGTGCATTTTTTTCCATTCATAATAAGAATGACAGTCATAATCATATGCTTTATAGGATGTAGATTTATATTTTAATCGAGTTTTTATTTTCTTCCATTTTCTAAGTTCTAGTCCAGCAGATTTGAGTCTGAACGCCAAATGATATCACCGTGTCTAGTTCGGAGTCATTTTAAAAGTCATTTTATGACAAAGTTACTTGGAATCTCGTCCTCAAAATTTTAACTCCATTATGGAAGAACGGTTGCGCTGTTAATTACTAAATTTCTTATAGACTTATTATAAACAGGGCGGCACGGTGGTGTAGTGGTTAGCGCTGTCGCCTCACAGCAAGAAGGTCCTGGGTTCGAGCCCCGGGGCCGGCGAGGGCCTTTCTGTGTGGAGTTTGCATGTTCTCCCCGTGTCCGCGTGGGTACCCTCCGGGTGCTCCGGTTTCCCCCACAGTCCAAAGACATGCAGGTTAGGTTAACTGGTGACTCTAAATTGACCGTAGGTGTGAGTGTGAATGGTTGTCTATGTGTCAGCCCTGTGATGACCTGGCGACTTGTCCAGGGTGTACCCTGCCTTTCGCCCGTAGTCAGCTGGGATAGGCTCCAGCTTGCCTGCGACCCTGTAGAAGGATAAAGCGGCTAGAGATAATGAGATGAGATGAGACTTATTATAAACACAGTATAAAAAAATAGTCATTGTTGACATAATGTTTCATGAGTGTTATTATAGTGCCTGTATATGAGGACCAGCAAGTTGTAACCAACTGGAACATCCTTCCCCTCCATACTTTTTTCTGGACATGGAACTGACCTGTGTGTGCGACTGTTTTCTTGGGTAGAACTTTAAGCATGTTTTGCTTGAATCTTCTGACATTTTCTTTAAATTATATTCAATTTGTAGTGTAATTAGCAACTAATGTCTAGTGTAATTTGGCCTTTAAAGATGACAAAAATGTGCCTGGAAATAGCTGAGAAGCCATCTCCAGGCATCTAAAGCCACATTGTTCCAGGCCTTTGGCCTGTCATTCAGACAGGCTGAAATTTGGACGGATAGACAACATTTCAGACTCGTCTGTCTGGTAACAGTCTCCTTAAAATTCCTTATTTCCCACACTGTTTATCCATCCATCCATTATCTGTAGCCGCTTTATCCTGTGCAGGGTCGCAGGCAAGCTGGAGTCTATCCCAGCTGACTACGGGCGAAAGGCGGGGTACACCCTGGACAAGCCGCCAGGTTATCGCAGGGCTGACACATAGAGACAAACAACCATTCACACACACATTCACACCTACGGTCAATTTAGAGCCACCAGTTAACCTAACCTGCATGTCTTTGGACTGTGGGGGAAACCGGAGCACCCGGAGGAAACCCACGCGGACACGGGGAGAACATGCAAACTCCCACACTGTTTATATACAGTGGGGCAAAAAAGTATTTAGTCAGCCACCAATTGTGCAAGTTCTCCCACTTAAAAAGATGAGAGAGGCCTGTAATTTTCATCATAGGTACACTTCAACTATGAGAGACAGAATGGGGGGAAAGAATCCAGGAAATCACATTGTAGGATTTTTAATGAATTAATTGGTAAATTCCTCTGTAAAATAAGTATTCGGTCACCTACAAACAAGCAAGATTTCTGGCTCTCACAGACCTGTAACAACTTCTTTAAGAGGCTCCTCTGTCCTCCACTCGTTACCTGTATTAATGGCACCTGTTTGAACTCGTTATCAGTATAAAAGACACCTGTCCACAACCTCAAACAGTCACACTCCAAACTCCACTATGGCCAAGACCAAAGAGCTGTCAAAGTACACCAGAAACAAAATTGTAGACCTGCACCAGGCTGGGAAGACTGAATCTGCAATAGGTAAGCAGCTTGGTGTGAAGAAATCAACTGTAGGAGCAATTATTAGAAAATGGAAGACATACAAGACCACTGATAATCTCCCTTGATCTGGGTCTCCATGCAAGATCTCACCCCGTGGGGTCAAAATGATCACAAGAACGGTGAGCAAAAATCCCAGAACCACATGGGGGGACCTAGTGAATGACCTGCAGAGAGCTGGGACCAAAGTAACAAAGGCTACCATCAGTAACGCACTACGCCGCCAGGGACTCAAATCTTGCAGTGCCAGACGTGTCCCCCTGCTTAAGCCAGTACATGTCCAGGCCCATCTGAAGTTTGCTAGAGAGCATTTGGATGATCCAGAAGAGGATTGGGAGAATGTCATATGGTCAGATGAAACCAAAATAGAACTTTTTGCGAAAAACTCAACTTGTCGTGTTTGGAGGAGAAAGAATGCTGAGTTGCATCCAAAGAACACCATACCTACTGTGAAGCATGGGGGTGGAAACATCATGCTTTGGGGCTGTTTTTCTGCAAAGGGACCAGGACGACTGATCCGTGTAAAGGAAAGAATGAATGGGGCCATGTATCGTGAGATTTTGAGTGAAAACCTCCTTCCATCAGCAAGGGCATTGAAGATGAAATGTGGCTGGGTCTTTCAGCATGACAATGATCCCAAACACACCGCCCGGGCAATGAAGGAGTGGCTTCATAAGAAGCATTTCAAGGTCCTGGAGTGGCCTAGCCAGTCTCCAGATCTCAACCCCATAGAAAATCTTTGGAGGGAGTTGAAAGTCCGTGTTGCCCAGCGACAGCCCCAAAACATCAGTGCTCTAGAGGAGATCTGCATGGAGGAATGGGCCAAAATACCAGCAACAGTGTGTGAAAACCTTGTGAAGACTTACAGAAAACATTTGACCTCTGTCATTGCCAACAAAGGGTACATAACAAAGTATTGAGATGAACTTTTGTTATTGACCAAATACTTATTTTCCACCATAATTTGCAAATAAATTCTTTAAAAATCAGACAATGTGATTTTTTGGATTTTTTTCTCATTTTGTCTCTCATAGTTGAGGTATACCTATGATGAAAATTACAGGCCTCTCTCATCTTTTTAAGTGGGAGAACTTGCACAATTGGTGACTGACTAAATACTTTTTTGTCCCACTGTATCACTTCACACAGACTGGCTGTTTTGGTCCACACACTAATGTGATTGCTGAGTTCTCACCAGCCACAATAACACACACCAAGAGAGAAAACATCCTAGGATTCAATTAGCCACATCACATCAAACTTTTCACACCACACTGTGTGTGAATTCTCTGAAATGACTGATTTTAAGCTTTGTATTTTTGAATAAACACACAGCTTGGATAGTAGTTCCAGCTGTAAAATGAATATTAGGTAAATATTAATGCGTTCATTCTAATACTTTATTGTTTCTATGGTTCATTTACAGGGACTTATACGGTCGCTACTCCACATCTAAGGTCTCCACACCGAAAGACAGATTTAAAAAGTGTGTTGTTTCATGAAGACAAGGATACAATGTAGTGAAGTTTGTTGTTGAAATGTTGTATTTAGGGTTGTCAAATACTCAGCAAATGACACTGATCTGAGAACCGAACAGAATTACTATGTTTAAACTGATGTTTTTTAGAGTGTTTTTCATCCGTTCCTGTCACAAGCTTTAAAGTTTTTTTAATGGCCCACATTTTCAGATCATCAATAGGACATGAAAGGTCTGGATGCGACAAGGGAAAATGTTATTCTTTACATTTTATTATTTATCATTTTATTGTTTACACTTGACATGCACTGTGAACAGTACCCTGATTTAAACAATAGTAACCTTAATTTGATTACAACCATAGAAAAAAAAAAGGCTTGTCAAAATGTTTCATCAAACTGTTTCCGTATATGTAATCAGACACACCTCCCTGCCAAGCAATTAGCTTTCACCCAACACACAGCATCAAAGACTGGGAGGGAGGACGTCTCTGGGTGCCATGTTTACCCATGGTCCCTCTCTCAACATCGCAGCATGTGTATATATATAAAGTGCAGAATTATAAATTGGCTATATAACAGCTATTTTAGTAGTTCTTAACTAGATACCATATTCCTCTTACTTAAGCAGATATTGGAAGGAGAACTTTATTTGAGTAACTATTTTTACCTCCGCCAACTTTGTTGGGTGAGGTTAATGTTTTCACCTCCGTTTGTTTGTTTGTCTGTTCCTAACGTAGCTCAAAAAGTACTGAATGGATTTTGATGAAAGTTTGAGGAAAGGTGAACCATGGTCCAAGGAACAATTGAACTAGATTTTGATGCAAATTGGAATATTTTTGTGGATCCAGGATTTTTTGCCTGCTCCCAACGTTACTCAAAAATAGTGAATAGATTTTGATGAAATTTGGTGTATCGCTTAAGTATTATCCTAGGTTCGAATGATTTTGATTTTGATGTTGATAATATGTGGCTTGGTGGAGGTATACATTCTACCTAGTGCCCTTCTAGTTGATACTCAAACCACTCTCTGACAATAACGACTATAAGTTATTATGAAAATGGTCATCTTTCAGTGCTTCCCCTAAGGTTTGCTGGATGAGGACGGTCACCTGCAGGACCCCTCCCCACGGCTCCTATTACAGAGCATTTGGACCTGAACAAAGAGTTAATCGAGTCATATTTAAGACTTCACATTTATTTCAGAACAATAATTAGAAAAAATTTTACAATGGTAGTCCTTTTTAAATTTTTTTTTGTTTTTTGTTTAATCCAACTTGGATGAAAGCCACTGATCCTGTAGTGAGCCCTGTGCTGAGGGGATGCAGTTTCAGCAGGAGAGCTGGTAGTGTTCTGTTCACTACTTTCACATTACCCATAATGCCTTGTGCCTTAGGGGGTAACCAAAATATAAACAAACTAAAACAACATGCCGTTGCACACTAACAGTAATCTTTTGAATATAAAGTTCCCTAAAACCTTCAAAGAAGTGTCAAAACTAACTAAAGCTTAAAGAAATCTGCAAAGCCTTTTCTGTGGAAGCTCCACTTGGTCGCTGACCAAACAGGAAGAGATGTCTCTAGATGGCACCTATACCCGCATGTTGAGGAAGGTTCTAAATTTTAGCTGGAGGGACAGAGTTGACAACAAGACGCTATATGCAGGGATGAGAATGAAAAATATTTAAAAAGTCTGAAAAAACCAGGGCGGGGCCCATGGCCCAGGGGGGCGGGGCCCATGGCCCAGGGGGGCGGGGCCCAGGGGTTCCAGGGGCTAATGATTTTTTGGCTATTTATTTATTTATTTTCTTTATTATTAGACAGGGAGATTATTATTAGACAGGGAGATTATTAGACAGGGAGATTATTAGACAGGGATATTATTATTAGACAGGGAGATTATTAGACAGGGAGATTATTATTAGACAGGGATATTATTATTAGACAGGGAGATTATTAGACAAGGAGATTATTAGACAAGGAGATTATTATTAGACAGGGAGATTATTAGACAGGGAGATTATTAGACAGGGAGATTATTAGACAAGGAGATTATTATTAGACAGGGAGATTATTATTAGACAGGGAGATTATTATTAGACAAGGAGATTATTATTAGACAAGGAGATTATTATTAGACAGGGAGATTATTAGACAGGGAGATTATTATTAGACAGGGATATTATTATTAGACAGGGAGATTATTAGACAGGGAGATTATTATTAGACAGGGATATTATTAGACAGGGATATTATTATTAGACAGGGATATTATTATTAGACAGGGAGATTATTAGACAGGGAGATTATTAGACAGGGATATTATTATTAGACAGGGATATTATTATTAGACAGGGAGATTATTAGACAGGGAGATTATTATTAGACAGGGATATTATTAGACAGGGAGATTATTATTAGACAGGGATATTATTAGACAGGGAGATTATTATTAGACAGGGAGATTATTATTAGACAGGGAGATTATTATTAGACAGGGAGATTATTAGACAGGGAGATTATTATTAGACAGGGAGATTATTAGACAGGGAGATTATTATTAGTCAGGGATATTATTAGACAGGGAGATTATTATTAGACAGGGAGATTATTAGACAGGGAGATTATTATTAGACAGGGAGATTATTATTAGACAGGGAGATTATTAGACAGGGAGATTATTAGACAGGGAGATTATTATTAGACAGGGATATTATTAGACAGGGAGATTATTAGACAGGGATATTATTAGACAGGGAGATTATTATTAGACAGGGAGATTATTAGACAGGGAGATTCTTTTGTGTAATCTGAGCTGAAGTGGGTTTTGTGCTTTGGTTTTTTGGGGCGCACGCGCGCTCTCTCTGCCATGCCGATCCTGTAGGCTGCACTGACTCAGCTGAAAACTCCGGTCCTCGAGAAAAGAGATAAAAGCCCGCCCACACTGAAAGCTGATTGGCTTATTTTGCTGAGTAACCCAATCAGGATGCTCTTTGTCTGGCATGCGCTACATGAACAAGCACACAGGCAGTGTTGCCACATTGGGCGGTTTTAAGTGCATTTTGGCGGGTTTGGAACATATTTTGGGATGGAAAACGTTAGCAGTATCTGGCAACACTGCACACAGTCTCCCTCGCGCGCGCACATTCTAAGATGCGTGATGCAGACCTTAATGTTGCGCACGCACGCTCAAAAACGATCATTTTGGTCTGAAAAAGTCGGAAATCCGCCGATCGGCGGAAAATTCTCATCCCTGTATATGGTAAACTACCAAAAGTCTCTGATACTATTCAAATCCGTAGAGTCAATCTTGCTGGTCATGTGTTCAGAGACAAGTCGTCGCCTGCCCACCACACAGTCACTTGGCAGTCAACCCACAGTTCCTCGTCATGTGGAAGACCACAGTCAACATTCGTCGACACGCTCCTCAGAGAGCAACACATCGACAAGCTGGAGTCTAGCACGTTGGATAGGAACATTTGGTGTTCTCATTCCCGTTGTCCTGAGACATCGACCTGAGTAGTAACAGTAGTAGTAGTTTTTTGTGGACTTTGAGAAATCAATCAGTAAAAAAGTGCTTGTAAATATCATACTGAACGCTTTGAACATCTCTACTTTGGGGGACAGTCAGCAGCCTTCTTCGTCTGTCAACACAGGTGTTCCAACAATTACTTACCTGCAGAAGTTAAAAGATTGGAAGAAGAGCTTCGAAAGATCAACAACGATCATAGAAGAATCCACAGTGAAATGGTTTTTGGCTGGGTGCTGGTTACAATGAGAAAGCCGTAAGAAAATACAAAACGATTCGTGCACAGGAACACAAGCAAGGAATTCACTCAGTCAAGTAAGTACTGTAAACACAACAGAACTGTCAAATTTATTTTTAAGTTTAAGTTGCTTTTGATTTCCTTCACTCTGATTTTCCTCGAGCTCATATGCTACCAGATTACGACAATCTTTAGGCTGTTAGAGGAAGCTGTTAGGACGACAGGGGCAAATACTCCATTCGATCTACCGACATAAACACTAAAAGCGGAAGTACACCTAAGCTTACTTACACTGCATCGTCTGCACTTTGTTTTGGGAGCTGATCCTTCAATAAAGTTGTCCTTTTCAGTGCTTTGACTTGTCCTTGTTTTTCAGATTTTGCACTTTTTATGACTAAACACAAAGACAGAGGTGTTGTAGGCTTCATGACTTGGATCATCAGACTTTACTCCCCACTGAAGTGTGCAGAACACAGTTGTGTGTTGTGTGTCGGTGTCAAATTTTGACAGCAAATTCTGTCTAACAACGCTTTTTGACACTTAGCCTCTTTAGGTATTCTGTAAAACTTTAAATCAGGAAAAGTCATTTTCCCCCCATGTGAATTCGAAGAAATGGCTGAGGTTATCTGACTTAGTAAACAAATATACAGTGGATATAGAAAGTGTACACACCTCGTTAAAATGATAGGTTTTTCTGATGTAAAAAATGAGATCACAATAAATAATTTTAGGGATGTCCCGATCAGGTTTTTTTGCCCTCCGATCCGATACCAATCATTTGATTTTGAGTATCTGCCGATACCGAGTCCCGATCTGATACTTCTTATAATCCATAAAAAATAAAGACGAGGTAAGAAACAGATCCAGGATGTTCCTCATTTTTTATTTAACACCTTATTTTAACATCCAACAACTCCGTTAGCAAACAGAGCACTTACGTGAGGCAGTTTGAACAATAAATAACAAATAAAAAAAATAACCTTAAAATACCTGGCAGGAATGTAAACAAATAAAAAAAATAAAGTGCCACAGTGCCGGTAATTTGCTTTTAAGAACGCATCTCACAGTGGTGTACAGTAATTTCAATTAAATGAACGTTTTTCTTGATGAAAACAAGCATTTCTACCCTTTCAGGTCTGAGCCCGTTTCTTTTGTCATCCAACGAAAAAAAAAATGATCTCATGCTTTGCTTTCCGCTTCGAACTGCTTCCGTGTTCAACTTTGCCGGCAACAGGCAGCCAATAACCAATAGCGTCTCCGCTACAAAGTGATGTCATGCCGCACGCGTTGATGTTGCTGTGTTGAGACAAGAGGTCTGGTCTCACTCTGTGCCAACGCATAGCTATTGATGTGTTAAAAATGAGAATATATTATATAGATATATATCCGATCCCTGATTGGGAGGCAATGCCCGATTCCGATCGAGTCTGAAACCATGTGATCGGGCCCGATTTCCGATCACGTGATCGGATCGGGACATCCCTAAATAATTTCAAAGCTTTTCCCATCTTTAATGTGACCTATAACCTGTACAATTCAATTGAAAAACAAACAAATCTGTTAGGGGGGAAAAACATAAAAAATAAAAAAATATACAATAAGCTGGTTGCATAAGTGTGCACACCCTTAAACTAATACTTTGTTGAAACACCTTTTGATTTAATTACAGCATTCAGTCTTTTTGGGTCGGAGTCTATCAGCCTGCCACATCTAGACTTGGCAATATTTGCCAACTCTTCCTTGCAAAAGCACTCCAAATCTGTCAGATTGTGAGGGCATCTCTTGTGCACAGCCCTCTTCAGGTCACCCCACAGTTTTTCAACTGGAATTAGGTCTGGACTCTGGCTGGGCCATTCCAAAACTTTAATTTTCTTCTGGTGAAGCCATTCTTTTGTTGATTTCGATGTATGCTTGGGGTCATTGTCATGCTGAAAGATGAAATTCCTCTTCATTTTCAGCTCTCAAGCAGACACCTGAAGGTTTTGGGCCAAAATTGACTGGTATTTAGAACTGTTCATAATTCCCTCCACCTTGACGAAAGCCCCTGTTCCAGCTGAAGAAAAACAACCCCAAAACACGATGCTGCCACCACCATGCTTCACCGTGGGTATGGTGTTCTTTCGGTGATGCGCAGTGTTATTTTTGCGCCAAACATACCTTTTGGAATTGTGGGCAAAAAGTTCAACCTTGGTTTCATCAGACCATAACACATTTTCCCACGTTTGTTTGTTTTTTTTTGCAAAATTTAGCCAGTCCTGGATGTTTTTCTTTGACCCTACCTCATAGTCCAGACATATGGAGAATACGGGAGATTGTTGTCACATGCAGTACACAACTAGTACTTGCCAGAAATTCCTGCAGCTCCTTCAGTGTTGCTGTAGACCTCTTGGCAGCCTCCCTGACCAGTTTTTGTCTTGTCTTTTCATCAATTTTGGAAGGACATCCAGTTCTCGGTAATGTCACTGTTGTCCCATATTTTCTTCACTTCTTGATCACTGTGCTCCATGGTATATCTAATGCCGTGGACATTTTTTTGTACCCTTCTCCTGACTGATACCTTTCAACAATGAGATCCCTTTGATGCTTTGTAAGCTCTCTGTGAACCCTGGCTTTTGCTGGAGGATGCAACTGAGTAAATGGCTGAACTTTATTTGGGGTTAATCAGAGTCAGTTTAATTGATGGCAGGTGTGAACCCAAAAAGACTGAATGCTGTAATAAAACCTTGAAGATTTGACTCCTACAAAGTGATATCATATTCTACCATGATCTCACAATGAATATTTATAACACGTTAGCTAGCTTAATATAGTGTTAACTAACTTAATATTGAAGACATTACTCACACTTTTTTTTTTAAGTAGTATGTCCTCCATCTTTTACTGCTTGGGGGGTTCCGACATTGCTAACTATAGTTTGAATCGAATCATTTTTGAATGCACAAGAGGAGAGCGAAGCTTGAGTGGGGGATGTTTCCACATGGTCCTAGTGCCTGCAGCCTCTCCTGTTTTTGAGTAGGCGCATTTTCCGCATGGTCCTACTGCCTGCAACTGTTTCCTTTTTTAAAATCTGCATGTGTGTGTGGGACTTTCAGGGGGGGCACAGGGTCCTGTTGCGCCCCCGCCCCCCAATCTAATGGTAGGGGAAACACTGTTTTTAACCCTTTGACGCAAAACATATGCACACCCCTTCTAATGCACAACATGGGTCAAAAATGACCCGCATTCATTTTCCAGGTTATTTCATGCTGACTGAGTTTTTCTTTGCTCTATCTTTTGAAACCAATTTATTTTATGATTGAATATTCCAAGTATTCTTTAAATATCTTGTTTTTAATTACCACAAATCATTAATTTAATTTTTTCTTTCCTACTTTATGAACAAAAATACTTTTTATATTACTACACATGGGTCATCCAAGTGTGATTTAAAATTAAATGTCTTAATACTATAATAATAATAATTTAGCAGTGAATGGGGCCAGTTATTTATTTATTAACTATGTAGTTAGCGAAGCCAACTACAATAAAATTAGCTAACTAAAGTAGAATATGTCAACAGCTCGGTAGCTAATAGTAATTACTTGTAACTTTCTGACAAGTAATCTACTCACTCTCAAGGTAACCTAAACATAATCAATTTTTTTCTAAGGTAATGTTAGAACAATTGAAAAACATTACTTACGGTACATGTATTAGATGGGCAAAGGGCACTGTGCTGAGCTGTGAAATGTCTGACACAAGCACAATTCACAGTTCCCACCAAACGCTGTAGCAAATGCATGTGGGTCGTTTCTGACCCATGCGTGTAAACTTGATGTAGAATTACAAAAGCTGTGCTTGTTCATAACTTCTCATCTCATCTCATTATTTCCAGCCGCTTCATCCTGCTCCACAGGGTCGTAGGCAAGCTGGAGCCTATCCCAGCTGACTACGGGCGAAAGGTGGGGTACACCCTGGACAAGTCGCCAGGTCATCACAGGGCTGACACATAGACACAGACAACCATTCACACTCACATTCACACCTACGGTCAATTTAGAGTCACCAGTTAACCTAACCTGCATGTCTTTGGACTGTGGGGGAAACCGGAGCACCCGGAGGAAACCCACGCGGACACGGGGAGAACATGCAAACTCCACACAGAAAGGCCCTCGCCGGCCACGGGGCTCAAACCCGGACCTTCTTGCTGTGAGGCGACAGCGCTAACCACTACACCACCGTGCCACCCTGTTCATAACTTAAGAAAGGAAAAATAAAAATGATGATTTGTGCTAAACAAAAACAAGATATTTACTGCATATTTGGAAAAGTAAATGACAAAACGAATTTATTTCAAAAGTATATCATAGAAACACTCAGCCATACATGAAATAACCTGGAAAATGAATGCAGGTCATTTTTGACCCATGTTGTACATTAGAAGGGTAGTGATACAAAAAGGGTTTTTATTCAAAAAGTAAGAAAGGAAAAAATAAAATAAGGATGTATGATGATCAAAAACAAGTTAATTGAGGAATACCTTGAATACTGAACGATGGAATTAATTTATTGCAAAGATATAGAAGATAAAAACTCAGCCGGGTCACTTTTGACCCATGTTTTGCATCAAAGTGTTAATATGCAACATTAAAGCTAACATTTTAATGGATGATTTTGACTTAACTTTGCTTCAACAAATCAAATTATTTAATAAGGATTTAATAAAATTATTTTGAATGGGGATTAATGTTTTAATTTTTTTCTTTGTCTCAAAGCAAGAAACAAGTATATTTATAGAGCACTTATATATAGCATTCATATAGGGAAAACATTAAAAGTTGTCTGTACAAGTAGGTTTTAGGAAGGCATATGATATCGACTACTCAATTACTAATCGAAGTATGTGAACAATTGATTATGAAAACAAATCAATAATGACAGCCCTAGACATATTTATTAAACATTTCTGGAAGGAGTCTCAGGTATTAGCACTTTTTTAACAGCAAGTTTCCCAAGCACAGGAACGTCTTCAGGACAAGTGAGTTTATACTCATCTGTTTCTCATTAAAATGAAAAACTGCTGCTTTTTTAGAAAGAGAGAAAGAGAGATGGTAAGCGAACAACAGTTTATCACAGCTGTAATGTAAGTGATAACAGAAACTACGGTGTCTTGCAAAAATATTCATCCCCCTTGGTGTTTGTCCTGTTTTGTCACATTACAAGCTGGAATTAAAATGGATTTTTGGAGGGTTAGCACCATTTGATTTATACAACATGCCTACAACTTAAAGGTGCACAATGTTTTTTTTTTTAAATTGTGACACAAACAAGGCGGCACGGTGGTGCAATGGTTAGCACTGTCGCCTCACAGCAAGAAGGTCTGGGTTCGAGCCCCGTGGCCAACGAGGGCCTTTCTGTGCGGAGTTTGCATGTTCTCCCCGTGTCCACGTGGGTTTCCTCTGGGTGCTCCGGTTATCCCCACAATCCAAAGACATGCAGGTTAGGTTAACTGGTGACTCTAAATGGACCGTAGGTTTGAATGGTTGTCTGTGTCTATGTGTCAGCCCTGTGATGACCTGGCGACTTGTCCAGGGTGTACCCTGCCTTTTGCCCATAGTCAGCTGGGATAGGCTCCAGCTTGCCTGCGACCCTGTAGAACAGGATAAAGCAGCTAGAGATCATGAGATGAGATGTGACACAAACAATAATTAAGATGAAAAAACAGAAATCTGGAGTGTGCATAGGTATTCACCCGTTTTCGTATGAAACCCCTAAATAAGAGCTGGTCCAACCAATTCACTTCATAAGTCACATAATTAGTTGATTAAGATCCACCTGTGTGCAATCAAAGTGTCACATGATCTGTCACATGATGTCTGTATAAAGCCTCGGTCACAACCGGACGTACGATTTTTTGGCCGTGCGATTTTTGGTGTTTCCCAAATCGCTGCGGTTTTTTTTTTTTGTTCGTGGAGAACGTAGTTGTGGTGACCATGAAGGAGTAAGATCACCGCGCACCCAACATACAACCCGGAAGTCGAATGTGCGTACCACGCACGAAATCTGAGGCTGCTCAGACGTACGGCTGTCGCTTCATTCGTACAGCCAACGCACCTTCAAACGTGCACTAATCGTACTGACTGTGCGTTCCATGCAGGCTTCGTATGAAGGTTGCAAGAACTGCACATGATCTGTACGTTGTGCGTACCAACGGCATTCGTTGGGGTATATATATTTTGGCATACTTTGGTTTCTCACTGTGAAAATGGCAATCCCTCTGCAAAGACTTCGTCTCAAACTCCTGGCCTGCTGGCCACTGTCGTGGTCTTCATCCTCCTCCTCACTGCTCCTTGTCCTCTCTCTCTCCTCCCTCTCTGCCGCCGTCTCTCTCTCTCTTCCCTCTCTGCCGCCGTCTCTCTCTCCTCCGTCTCCGACACCTTTTCTATCCTTCTCTTCCCTTTTGCCTTCGGCATATTGAATTGAAGCGATGCAATGCAATGAAATGAAATTAAATGAAATTGGGTTTTCTCTCAATCAAAGCCTACGTGTACAAATGGCCATAGGCACCCCTGCAGCTTTATATACCTGAGTTTTCATGCGATTGGCGCCCTCTCGCCATACGGCCAATGCACAGCCGACTTACTTGACACGCATGGATGACGTACGAAATATCTGAACATGCGTTGGCCGCACTAATTACATATGTGGGGCGCACAACACACATACGGAGTCTGCAAGTGCGACGTACAAAAAAATTTTACATTTTGCCCAAACCTGACACCAGCAAATCGTACGAAAGACGCACGTCGGCCATACGGAAGACACACGAGGCCGTAAGTTTGTCTTGCAACCTGAAAAAAACGTAAGTGCCCGTAGAGTTTGTTTGACATGACAAAGAACCTCTGCGGCCGGTCTGCGGCCAGTCTACGGCTCGAAAATCAGCATGTCACACGCGCGCCCTCCGTGCGTTCTTTGTGTTTTTTGCACGTAGACCGGCCGTAGGAGCACGTACAGCCGGTTGTGACCGAGGCATAAATCAACCTGTTCTGGAAGGACCCTGACTCTGCAACACTACTAAGCAAGCAACATGAAAACCAAGGAGCCTCCAAACAGGTCAGAGACAAAGTTGTGAAGAAGTATAGCTCAGGGTTGGGTCATAAAAAATATCCCAAACTTTGAATATCCCAGGAAGCACCATTAAATCCATTATAGCAAAATGGAAAGAATATGGCACCACTACAAAACTGACAAAAGAAGACTGCCCACAAAAACTCACAGACCGGGCAAGGAGGGCTTTAATCAGAGATGCAACAAAGACACCAAAGATAACATTGAAGGAGATGCAAAGATCCACAGCAGAGATGGGAGTATCTGTCCATAGGACCACTTTAAGCCGTACACTCCACAGAGTGGGGCTTTATGGAAGAATGGCCAGAAAAAAAGCCATTGCTTAAAGAAAAAAAATAAGAAACCATGTTTGGAGTTTGCCCAACAGCATGTGACAGACTCCCCAAACACATGGAAGAAGATTCTATGGTCAAATGAGACTAAAATTGATGTTTTGGGCCATCATGGGAAATGCCATGTGTAGCACAAACCCAACACCCTGAGAACACCATTCTTACAGTGAAGCATGGCGGTGGCAGCATCATGCTGTGGGGATGTTTTTCATCTGCAGGGACAGGAAAGCTGGTCAGGATTGAAGGAAAGATGGATGGCACTAAATACAGGGCAATTCTGGAGGAAAACCTGGTTGAGTGAGCCAGAAGTTTGAGACTGGGACGAAGGTTCATGTTCCAGCAGGACAATGAAACATTAAAATGTCTTGGAATGGGTTAGTCAAAGCCCAGACCTCAATTCAGTTGAGAATCCGTGGCATAACTTGAAGATTGTTGTACACCAGGCATCACCAAATGGCGGACCTCGGTCCGGATCCGGACCCAGTGATGGTTCTGTCCGGACCTGTGACCAATGGTAAATTCACGAGATTAAGTAATTTTCATGGAGCATTATTTTGGACAGTCGTGGCTATTGACAGCAGGCACTGCTACTCCAGTTAATACGACAACAGCTTCACTCAGTTGAGCCAATAAAATCGTTAGTTTACCCAGCACACCACAGCAGAGCAACAAGCAGAGAGGAAGAGAGTTAAGTTCAGAGACAACCAACCGAGACAACATGGCTTGCTCCAAAAGGCGGCGGAAAGTAGACAAGGAAAATCGTTGTTTTGAAGATGAATGGACGGAGAAATATATGTTCATTCTTCCGGCGAGCAGTTCAAAACCAGTGTGCCTCATATACTCCGAAAACGTGGCATTAATTAAAAGCGGCAACGTGAAGAGTCACTACGAAACGAAGCACAGCTCTTTTGAGCAAAATTGTCCCCTGAAGTCCGAGCTGAGGGCACGCAAAATAACCCAACTGCAAGCACAGTATGACAGGTCTACCCAACTCATCACACATACATTTACAGCCCAGCAACGTGCAAACGAATGTTCCTTAAAAGTAGCGTGGATTTTGGGGCAACATAAAAAAACATTTAGTGATGGGACAGTTGTGAAGGAGTGCTTAAACGCCGTTGCTGAGACATTGATCTGCTCATTGATCTGCAAGGAAATGCTGCATTAAGAGAGCATTTTGAGACAACTGACCCTGCTACTTTCTGGTTACAGACTGTTTCTGAGAGTGTGTTCCCTGGTCTAACCAAAGGAGCACTGCACATCTTGACTATGTTTGAATCGACTTACAGCTGTGAGTCAGCTTTTTCCACGATGAACATTGTCAAAACCAAGTACCGTTCTAGGCTCAACAATGAACACCTACATATCTGCATGAGAATGGCACTAACTCCATTCCAACCAAGATTTAAATTACTGGCAGGTCAGCCACATGCCCATTTTTCTCATTAAGAAAAGTAAAAGAAGAAGAATTAAAAGAGAAAAGTTCAAAGAAAAATGTTCTGTTTGCATTTCACCCCCCAAAAAGCCACTTGTTTTCTGAAAATGTGGACTTTTTTTTTTTCTTGAAAAGTAGGCCCTCATTTTAGGCTGGGACCTCCTTATTTTAAGAACAAAGAAGAGAAAGTGTTAAGTCGATGCTCTGTTTGCACTTTTTAGTTAATGTTGTCTGAATTGGCTTTTTTACTTGAAGTGTAGGCCTTCAATTCTTCAGGTTGGGACCTCTTTAATTTAAGAGAAAAAGGAGTTATTCCACTCTGTTTGCACTTTATTTATTTTATTCTGAGGTTTCTGTTTTGTTCAATCTGAAATAAAGGCCTTGAATTTATTTTCTTGGGACTACTTTTATTTATGGTAAAAGAGATAGTTGTGCACTCAGTTCATTTCCTGCATTGGAAATTAACAATAAATATTGTTGAAACCATATGAAAATGTGGACATAGGGGAAGGCTATAAGACACAAGCTGGTCTTCGGTTCGGACCTTCTCCTTGGACAAAATTTAATAACTGGACCTCAGTGACTTTTAATTGAATACCCATGCTGTACACCAACACAACCCATCTAACTTGAAGGAGTTGGAACAGTTTTGCCTTGAGGAATCCCAGTGGCTAGATGTGCTAAGCTAATAGAGACATACCCCAAGAGATTTGCAGCAAAAGGTGGCTCTACAAAGTATTGACTTTTTTTTTGGGGGGGGGGGTTGAATACTTATGCACACTCCAGCTTTCTGTTTTTTCATCTTAATTATCGTTTGTGCCACAATAAAAGAAAAAAACAATTTGTAGGCTTGAATGATCCTAGGAGCTATGTTGTCGGGGGCATTATGCCCCTGGTAGGGTTTCCCAAGGCAGACAGGTCCTAGGTGACAGGCCAGACCAAGAGCAGTTCACCAAAAAAACCCCTATGGAGAAAAAAATCCAGGACCGTGACGTCGCCCGGTAGGACGCAGCCGGGGCCCCACCCTGGAGCCAGGCCCGGGGTTGGGGCTCGTATGCAAGCACTTGGTGGCCGGGCCTTTGCCCATGGGGCCCGGCCGGGCTCAGCCCAAAGAGGTGACGTGGGCCCGACCTCCTGTGGGTTCACCACCCACAGAGGTAGCAGTAGGGGTTTGGTGCAATGTGGATTGGGTGGCAGTCGAAGGCAGGGGCCTCGACGACCTGATCCCCGGACACAGCGGCTGGCTGTTGGGACATGGAATGTCACTTCGCTGGGGGGAAAGGAGCCTGAGCTTGTGCGGGAGGTTGAGAGGTACCGGCTAGAGATAGTCGGGCTCACCTCCACGCATAGCTTGGGCTCTGGAACCCAGCTCCTCGAGAGGGGCTGGACTTTCCACTTCTCTGGAGTCGCCCGTGGTGAGCGGCGGCGGGCTGGTGTGGGCTTGCTTATAGCTCCCCAGCTCAGCCGCCATGTGTTGGAGTTTACCCCAGTGAACGAGAGGGTCGCCTCTCTGCGCCTTCGGATTGGGGAGAGGGCTCTTGCTGTTGTTTGTGCCTACGGGCCAAATAGCAGTATAGAGTATCCGGCCTTCTTGGAGTCCCTGGGAGAGGTACTGAGGGGTGCTCAGACTGGGGACTCCATTGTGCTACTGGGGGACTTCAATGCTCACGTGGGCGACGACAGTGACACCTGGAGGGGCGAGGTTGGGAGGAACGGCCTCCCCGATCTGAACCCGAGTGGTGTTTTGTTATTGGACTTCTGTGCTAGTCACGGTTTGTCCATAACGGACACCATGTTCGAGCATAGGGGTGTCCATAAGTGCACGTGGCACCAGGACACCTTAGATCGGAGGTCGATGATCGACTTTGTAGTCGTTTCATCTGATCTCCGGCCCTATGTCTTGGACACTCGGGTGAAGAGAGGGGCTGAGCTGTCAACTGATCACCACCTGGTGGTGAGTTGGATCCGCTGGCGGAGGAGGAAGCTGGACAGACCTGGCAGGCCTAAACGTATGGTGAGGGTCTGCTGGGAACGTCTGGCCGAGCACTCTGTTGGGGAGGTCTTTAACTCCCACCTCCGGGAGAGCTTTTCCCAGCTTCCGAGGGAGGCGGGGGACATTGAGTCTGAGTGGACCATGTTCTCTACCTCCATTGTGGACGCAGCTGTTCGGAGCTGTGGCCGCAAGGTCTCCGGTGCCTGTCGTGGCGGCAATCCCCAAACCCGGTGGTGGACACCGGAAGTAAGGGATGCCGTCAAGCTGAAGAAGGAGTCCTGTCGGGCCATGTTGACCTCCGGGACTCCTGAGGCAGCCGACGGGTATCGGCAGGCCAGGCGTGCTGCAGCTCGGGCAGTTGCGGAGGCAAAAACTCGGAACTGGGAGGAGTTTGGGGAGGCCATGGAGAAGGACTATCGGTCGGCCTCGAAGAAATTCTGGCAAACCGTCCGGCGCCTCAGGAGGGGGAAGCAGTACTCTGCCAACACTGTTTACAGTGCGGGTGGGGAGCTGTTGACCTCGACTGGGGACATTGTCGGGCGGTGGAAGGAATACTTTGAGGATCTCCTCAATCCCACCGTCATGTCTTCCACTGAGGAGACTGAGGCTGATGACTCAGAGGTGGACTCGTCCATTACCCAAGCCGAAGTCACTGAGGTGGTTTGCAAGCTCCTCGGTGGCAAGGCACCGGGGGTGGATGAGATCCGCCCTGAGTATCTCAAGTCTCTGGATGTTGTGGGGCTGTCTTGGTTGTCCGCCTCTGCAACATCGCGTGGCGGTCGGGGACAGTGCCTCTGGAGTGGCAGACTGGGGTGGTGGTCCCTCTTTTTAAGAAAGGGGACCAGAGAGTGTGCTCCAATTATAGGGGAATCACACTTCTCAGCCTCCCAGGGAAAGTTTACTCCAGGGTACTGGAGAGGAGAATTCGACCAATAGTCGAACCTCGGATCCAGGAGGAACAATGCGGTTTTCGTCCTGGTCGCGGAACACTGGACCAGCTCTATACCCTTCATAGGGTGCTCGAGGGTTCATGGGAGTTTGCCCAACCAGTCCACATGTGCTTTGTGGATCTGGAGAAGGCATTCGACCGTGTCCCCCGTGGTATTCTGTGGGGGGTGCTTCAGGAGTATGGGGTTCGGGGCTCTTTGCTAAGGGCTGTCCGGTCCCTGTACGAATGGAGCAGGAGTCTGGTTCGCATTGCCGGCAGTAAGTCAGACCTGTTCCCAGTGCATGTTGGACTCCGGCAGGGCTGCCCTTTGTCACCGGTTCTGTTCATAATTTTTATGGACAGAATTTCTAGGCGCAGCCAGGGGCCGGAAGGAATCCTGTTTGGGAACCACAGGATTTCATCTCTGCTTTTTGCAGATGATGTTGTCCTGTTGGCTTCTTCAAACCAGGACCTTCAGCATGCACTGGGGCGGTTTGCAGTCGAGTGTGAAGCGGCTGGGATGAGAATCAGCACCTCCAAGTCCGAGGCCATGGTTCTCGACCGGAAAAGGGTGGCTTGCCCTCTCCAGGTTGGTGGAGAAGTCCTGCCTCAAGTGGAGGAGTTTAAGTATCTCGGGATCTTGTTCACGAGTGAGGGAAGGATGGAGCGTGAGATCGACAGGCGGATCGGTGCAGCCTCCGCAGTGATGCGGTCGCTTTACCGGTCCGTCGTGGTGAAGAAGGAGCTGAGCCAAAAGGCGAAGCTCTCAATTTACCGGTCGATCTACGTTCCGACTCTCACCTATGGTCATGAGCTTTGGGTAATGACAGAAAGAACAAGATCGCGGATACAAGCGGCTGAAATGAGTTTCCTTCGCAGGGTGGCTGGGCGCTCCCTTAGAGATAGGGTGAGAAGCACAGTCACTCGGGAGGAGCTCGGAGTAGAGCCGCTGCTCCTCCACATCGAGAGGAACCAGCTGAGGTGGCTCGGGCATCTTTTTCGGATGCCTCCTGGACGCCTCCCTGGGGAGGTTTTCCAGGCATGTCCCCCCGGGAGGAGGCCCCGGGGAAGACCCAGGACACGCTGGAGGGACTATGTCTCTCGGCTGGCCTGGGAACGCCTCGGTGTTCTTCCCGAGGAGCTGGCCGAGGTGTCTGGGGAAAGGGAAGTTTGGGCTTCCATGCTTAGACTGCTGCCTCCGCGACCCGGTCCCGGATAAGCGGAAGAAGACGAGACGAGACGAGACGAGACAATTTGTATCTTTAAAGTTGTAGGCATGTTGTATAAATCAAATGGTGTTAACCCTCCAAAAATCTATTTTAATTCCAGCTTGTAAGGCGATGAAACAGGACAAACACCAAGGGGGTTGAATACTTTTTCAAGACACTGTAACTTGTCTCATGGACATTCCATATGAAACATAAAATCTTAATTATAATCCATTTAAAAAGTGTGATGTGTCGTTCATTGATAAACACTGCAACTCTTAGCAAACTGCGGCTGTATAAGTGGAATAACACACTTCAGAAATCATCCAATTTTTAAATGTGCACAACAACGACATTCTACATATAGAAGCTCACATCATATACATCATATCATGGATCATTGGTATATATCAAACATGGGTTTACAAAGCAGAACCCACATCTCTGATGATATAAACTAGTTATTCAGAAATACTGAGCCACCATCTGTCACCAAAATGCTGGTTTTTAATTGTGCCTGGGTCCTGTTTTCACATCCAGCCCACTGATTCAAGAGCATATACGTACAGCACACACAGCTTGGATAGTACATCCTGTTGAAGTCTGTCTACTGCGGAAACACCCTGAACTGTCAGTTACCTGTGACTACAGCAGATTTTCTTTCGAACATACATATATAGCAACAGAGCTACAATTCACTTCATGCCAAAACAAGTCACCACAACCTTTGTCTGAGTAGTTCACCAGTTTGGACTTTATCAGTCAAAGAAAATCCTGTCACACTAATGAAAACTGACTCTGCTAATGAGTAATCGTCTGCCAACAAATGTGATTTGTTTGCCAGAGCGGCTCTAAACAATCTGTGAAAAGACTGCATTTCTTCACATCCATATGTTTCTCTCTTCCTTTCATTTCCTGTTCCTGTTAAAGCTCAAACTAAGCTCAGGCTATGTTGGCATACTCAGTATATATGAAAAATAAAAAAATAAAATAAAAATCGTGAGCAGCTGAGGCATAGGTTCACCAAAACTGGATAGCCTCAGTTAAAAAAAAAAGTCTGGGTGATATTTTTCCTAGTCCTCAGTTGTTGCTATTGAAGTGACCGATGAGTTTATGTTTAAGCAAAAGCAGCATAAGGACTATGACTAAACAGTGCCCATTTCAAGGAATTTATATATTCATTTGTTTCCTTTAGCGTGAGCTAACTAGCTGACTATATGTTATTACCTTTTGTTTGCTACCACTTTGTAGCAAAGTTCAGGATACCAGGAAGCAGCAGCATCGAACAGGGAACACACTTGAGCTCGTATATTTGCTATTATTCTGTCCACATTCACTGGATATGAGCAATTGTGCGCTCTGATTGGCTACTCTACTACTAGGATATCAACTCGTATACCGTGAGTAGAGAAAAACAAAATAGCAGCGCGTGTTGCTGAACCAACCGAGGATGAAATAAAAACTCTACTCGAAAACAAAACCCCAAAAACAAAAAAAAAGCAACAAAATATAGAATACAAGTATTTGATGGTAAGAACGTATTTTTTTTTCCAAGAATGATTATTATAGCATTTTCCACAAATTGCTACTGTCATTTCGCCGGTTTGTTTACATTCTAAGCGGAAATTATTTTGTCTGACATTTTGTATTAAGTTTTTATTTATCGAATTTGCAAAAAATAAAAAATAAAAATGCTCCGTTTCTCAAAATCCAGTGAATGTGGATCTAATAAAACAATTATTCCACTCAGTCTCATCATACATGGCTTATAGCCAGCTCATGTATGACTCGATTTCATGGAATAACTGTTAATTATATTTAACATTTGTCCATACCTGCTTAATTAATGGAGAACTGAACCAGTATGATTTTTTAAAGGAATGCATCACTTAAAAATGCACCAAGTGAATTAGCAAATGCTATTAGTGGCTTGTCACACACTGGCAAAATTCCAACAGGAAAGAGTCACGTGCTTGAGGCTATTTATGAGGCAATACACACTTCAACAAGATCAAGACATGATTCAAAAATGTGGTCAAGAAACAGATAAAAAGTCAAGCGACTGACAAAAAACACTTGGGCAAAAATTCAAACTCATGAAACCAGGAACAAACCATATAAAAAAAAAACCAACAACAACAACCCAGCATCAGCAATAAACAACGGCTTGGTAAGGTTAGACATAAACAAAAACCTCGCAGGTAGTGAGTGGAAATGAGAGTCCTTATATAGTGTGACTGTGATTGGGTTATGTGACACAGTTGTTCATGTTCAAAAGTCCAGTGAAGGTGAACAAAAGAGAGTCTGTGGTGCTTGGGTGTTGTAGTCCAAGGTGGCCATGTTTTTACACAGTCACTACATGCCTCAATACACAATCCTCCTTGGCCTTTTTTTTTTCCTACAAGTTATGACATGGAAAAATCCCAAAGCTGGGGTTCCCATGTTCATGTATTTCATTAACTGCTCACTCCACAGCCAGTCTACCAACCTTATTACCTCCGCCAAGGAGGTTATGTTTTTGGTAGCGTTGGTTTGTCTGTTAGCAACATTACGGAAAAAGTTATGAACGGATTGCTCTGAAATTTTTTTCCAGAGGTGTGACTGGGCACAAGTAACAATCCATTAAATTTTGGCGGTGATCCGGATCACCTTCTGGATCCCGGATTTTTTTAAAGGATTCTTGGCGGAGGTCTGTGCTCTCTGAGTGCTTTTCTAGTTTTGATCATGAATCAATAAAGATTACTCGGCCCAACATGTTGTTCAATTCAAGTCGATAATATTGATCCAAATAGTCGATTTTTTTCAACTAAGAAGAAAACTTCCAGTCTACTCCACCAGTGCTGCCATTTTGTAAATCACATGATGCATTGCTGCATGTTGATTGGTTGAAAGGTGAGTGATGTTGAATGTGTCTGCAAGAAACCATGCACCAATGTTTTGAACGTGAACTGTCAAAATGAGTAACAAAAAACGGGACTAAAGGCTCACAACACACCATGTCATGGTATGGAAGGGTTGGAAATTAAACAAGTCGTACACAAAGTCTAAATTCATGATGCACTATATGGCTTCAAATCATGATTCTCAAGTTTATTTGGGTGTGCTGATAGGAGGATACTGATAGGTAAAACAGCATGGTGCGTAAGGTTCACGAACACCGTCCGAGCTTTGGCCAATCAGCGCACAGGAATGCAGTCATGTGATTCTCAATCATGGCAGCACCGACGGAGTAGACGAACTTTTCGGCTCGATTCAGAAAATCAGCAGCAGGGGACACTAATACTGATCTGAAGTTGCTGGCATGTTGATTCAGGAAACCTTTATTGTTTTGTGATCAAACGAAGACTGACAGATTGTATGTGCAGTGGACCGTTCATGAATTACAGCTTTGGGGATTTTTCCATGTCATAACTTGTAGGAAAAGAAGACCAAGGAGGATTGTGTATTGGGGCATGTAGCGACTGTGTTTTTTTTTTTAGGCCATTCTGTAAAGTGTAGTCTGACGCTGACTCTGGCACCAACATGATAAACAGAAACAGCATGGAGTGAGAAAATAAGTGCAGATGATATTAACTTTTTGAATAAAGTACGGTGTTTCAATTCAAAATAAAGTGGTTAAATTCAACCTTGTTTTCTCCTGGTAATTATTAAAAAAGATAAATATTTATCGATATTGACTGAAATGAAATGTACAATTTTTCAATGATATTGCCCAGTAGGGTGCATCAGTTGGCCTCACTTTCATAAAATCTGATGCGTTTTTGTTTGGGTGTTCCTTTTCACCAATAAAGACATCCTGTAAAATTTTTTTGACCATATTCAAAAGTCTAATGGTGGCACCATGAGGTTCATTTTTTTTTGCCAAAAAACGCTTATTTTATGTTTTCGCGTAAGGTTTGAATCACAATGTTGGACTCCATTTATTGATTTCTTGTGAGCCAGAGATCATGTTAAGAACCTTTGCAAGGGATTGAGAAGCATTAATGTGATTCATAATACATTTGTATTGTTTAAAAGTAGTTGAACAATGATTCAATGAACAGCTAAAACTCAAACTGTGCTTGATAATATATTTAGAATATGTACTAAAAATGTGTATCTAAGATATTTGGTATACTCTATAAGGTGCCATAATGTTTCATGAAAAGTGATCGAAATTTTGTCATAAAAGTCATAAAATAGCAGCTTTTTCCAAAACTTTGAGCTCCTGGTGCCACCATTAAACTTTTGAATTTTGTCAAAATATTTCACCCAGTGTGTTTTCTTACCAAACGGAACATAAAAACAAAAATGCATCATGATCGGAGGAACTTTTCATTTTTAGGGGGCGACTGATGCACCCTATTGCCCAGCCTGACTATTTACATTCAAATAGATTTGAACGCAAGCTTGGAATTAAAAAAAAAATAAAATAAAAAATCAGAATCACACTCTTTGCAGAATTTACAAACAAATAGTGCAGTTGGATTCTTCAGATTTGCAAAAAGAAAGGAATCTGTAGAACACTGACACCTTTACTGGTGCCATAAGTCACTTTAGATGATGTGTAACTTACACCAGAGTGGTATTTTTCCTTAAGGGATGTCACTCAGTTAGTCTCTCTCTCTCTCTCTCTCTCTCTCTCACACACACACACACACACACACAGTGACTAAAAGAGATTCACTCTTATGGAACATAAATATATCATGATTTATTGAATACCATGCAGAATATTTACTATCATACTCTATGCCAATATACAGTAATTCCCAAACTGTTTATTGTTAATATTTTTGCAACACGTGTCTTCATGTAGAAATAAAATCATACCGCCTAGTTATAACAATTATATATTAGACTATATAGTCAACACATTTACCCATAGAAAACAAAATGATATTAATTATGTGCCATCTCTGAAAAATTGTCTCTGTAGTTCACATGCAAATCTGCTTGTTGTAAAGTATACTGTATTTGCAGTATGGAACACCTCTATGATATTATCTTAACATCATATGCTAAATTACACTTGAAAGATTAGTGGCTTGTGGGTATTAGTACCAACCTCAAGAAGCTCACTGTGTTCAGTTCATGGAAAAACAGTACTGGTGGCCAGATATAGACAAACGTGAATAGTGTGTACTCATATTCCAGAAAAAAAAATACAAATGCATACTTCAGAACAGGCAGGTAACCAATCATCTAATTCATGATTCGATTTGATTCAGGATATTGGGTCCACGATTCATTGTCACACAATATTTTGAAAAAAAAAAAGAAGAAGAAAATTGTATTAACAAAAATGCAACATTTTCCTATTTTTACCAACTTAAATATTCATTTTGTTAAATCTAAAAAAGAAGTTTTATTTTCTTAATAAGCAACAATTATCATTTAAAATGAAAAACGTGAATAACAAATAGACCTTTTCTTAAACCTTCCATGTGTTTTCCTACTATTAGAGCTGTGTTACTTCTGCCTACAGTGAAGTTACGTGCAATCTCTCTACTGTGTATTATTTTTATGTACCCTCTACTGTCTAAACAATACAATTATGACTAGAAAATACTTCATTGATTCAAATCGTCACAAATATGTATCACAGATTATCTGCACACGATATACTGTTACATGCCTACTTTGGAACTTTAAAAATATGGTTTTTGCACTTCGGGAAATTGTCCAGCTGACGTTTCACTCAAATCCAAGCAATGGGAAGGCAGAGACCTAGAAACTGACTGCTATATAGTTTAGCTGATCCTAAAGTGCCACCAAACACACCAACCACAGCAACCAGTATTGCTATTGCCTTTAGAAATGCTATAAAAATCATAAATTATGACTGTGATGCTATTTTGAAAGACAGTTGAGCAAACTGTCGTGCGCTAGAGGGCAATAATCACTTACTTCAAGAATAGAGATCTTTATTTGACATTTAGATATGGGAAATTTGCAAGAAACTATTCTGTGGGTATATTCACAGCTGTTCTTCTTTTCATAACTCAGGAAACACACATAATGCAACATTAAATGCATCATTAGTATTGTCACAATTGTCACTGTTTGACAAATTATCCATAATTAATCCAAGTACAAATGTTCACCAATCACCCTCAAAACATAATTTTCCATCACTAATTTATTTACAATGCTTAGAAATGACTTTGTTTTAACAATCTGTCAAAGTTAACTTCGGAGTCTGTCATGTGCCGTGTGTCGAGTCACAGCTGTAAAAGCACAGAGTGGAGAAAGGAACAGGAAACCATTAAACTTGAGAAATTGTTCAACATAGACACAGCACTCCAGAAGAAAGTATCTGATCTATCTATATATTTCCCTGAATGGCTAAAATATATAACAGTCATTCCACGAAATTGAGTCATACATGAGCTGATAGCTATAACCATGTACGACGAGATTGATTGGAATAACTTTTATTCTATCCACATTCACTGGATTTTGAGAAACAGAGCATTTTTATTTTTAATTTTTAGCAAATTTGATAAATAAAAACTTTATACAAAATGTCTGACAAAAGAAAGAAAGCACAGCTTTATTTATCACACACTTGTGAAATTCTTCTCTGCATTTAACCCATCTGAAGCAGTGAACACACACGTGAGCAATGAGCACACATACATACCCAGAGCAGTGGGCAGCCATACTAACAGCGCCCGGGGAGCAGTTGGGAGTTAGGTGCCTCGCTCAAGCGCACCTCAGCCTAAAGACGTCCCATATTAACCTAACCGCATGTCTTTGGACTGTGGGGGAAACCGGAGCACCCGGAGGAAACCCACGCAGACACGGGGAGAACATGCAAACTCCACACAGAAAGGCCCTCGCCGGCCGCTGGGCTCGAACCCAGAACCTTCTTGCTGTGAGGCGACAGCGCTAACCACTACACCACCGTGCCGCCCAAAATCATTTCTGCTTAGAATGGAAACAAACCGGCGAAATGACAGTAGCAATTTGTGAAAAATGCTGTAATAATAATTCTTGAAAAATAAAAAAAGATTCGTTCTGATCATCAAATACCTTTATTCCATATTTTCTTGCTTTGTTTTGTATTTTTTGGGGTTTTGTTTTTGAGTAGAGTTTTTATTTTGTTCTCGGTTGGTTCAGCAATACGCTCTGCCATTTTCTTTTTCTCTCCTCACGGTATATGAGCTGATATCCTAGAAGTAGAGTAGCCAATCAGAGCACACGATTGCTCATATCCAGTGAATGTGGACAGAATATTTAACAGTTATTCGGTGACATTGTGTTGTACATGAGCTGATAGCCAGTGAGGCGCGTAGCGCCGAGTTGGCTATAATCCAAATATGATGAGATTGCATGGAATAGCTGTTTTATTCTATCCACATTCACTGGATTTTGAGAAACAGAGCATTTTTATTTGTATTATTTTGCAAATTCGATAAATAAAATCTTTATACAAAACGTCCAACAAAATCATTTTTGCTTAGAATGTAAACAAACCAGAAAAATGACAGTAGCAATTTGTGAAAAATGCTATTAAAATAATTCTTTAAAAAATGCTTAAAAAAAGTTCTTACCATCAAATACTTTTATTCCATATTTTGTTACTTTTTTTTGTATTTTGTTTTCCAGTAGTTTTTATTTCGTCTTCGGTTGGTTCAGCAACACGCTCCGCCACTTTGTTTTTCTCTACTCACGGTATATGAGCTGATATCCTAGTAGTAGAGTAGCCAATCAGAGGGCGCAATTGCTCATATCCAGTGAATGTGGATAGAATAAAGATTTATATATTGTTTTGATATTGTTTTTAGGGGTGTAACTTATATAAAAAGTTTATCATGATATTACATGATATGACACTTTTACTTGATTTATTTATTAACAATAGGAGATCCTTTGCAATTTAATAAATCTGGAGCATTTTTACAAGGGATAGTGGAATAAAATTTCCAAATCAAGATTAGTGCTAAGTTGGTAGACTCTTACCGAAAAACACTGAGTGCTGCATTGCAAGCAAAATGTGTTTTAAGGGGTGTGCATAGTTATGCAACCAAGTTATTGCATAAAAGCTTTTTTTTCCTTTTTTCCCCAAAACATGTTATTTGTTTTTCACTTGAATTTTGTTGCTCGCTAGTGTATATCACATTAAAGGTGGAAAATGATCCGATCTGTAGATGGGCAGACGTTTTATATCCACTGTAAGTTGTATGTCATTTCTTACATTGTAATCAACACGCTCTGCTTATTGTAATGATCATACCATACAATGCAATACAAAGAATCTCAGCTGCAAATGCAAGTCCAAACCTTGTTGTGATGTACCAAGCCAGTGGTTTGTGTTCCCATGTCAGCAATAATCAGCAGCCATTCAATCCTTTCCCATCACGCTGGTGAAATGAATGTTTCCGCCTTCGTTTGAAGTGTCTTCTGCCTCTCAGCAGTACCTGCTTTCTCAACTGTTACGAGATAAAATTCCCAGCAGGTTCTTGAAACGAAGTGCTACGATGATCGCCAGTTTTCCCAAAGTGCTGCTGTGGGAATGCACCATTAAACATGCCTACAGGGAATTGCAAATGACGAGAATGATAGGATGACAAGGCAATGAGAATGCACGTAGTAGGACTGGGCGATAAGATGATGCAATTGGATATCGCCAATGTCTAACATCATGATCAGTGATTGACAACAATACCATTCTCATGGGTGGAGAAATTATAAATTTGGGATTATTGAGCGAGTAATAGTAGCTAAGATGATGTGATACAGTATTGTGAGCCAGTGAGCTAGATAAGTGCATTAATGTAAACACAAACAAGTACACTGTATAGTTCCTGTGTCTGAAGTAGCACACTGTGTTTACATAAAAGAAATGAGTAGTTCTAATGCGTACAGGCAACTAGTAGATTTCAAGCAAGAAGGAAAGCTTTCACTCCACCCTGACTTCTTTTCTCCTGTCTTTTCCATGAAATATTAGTAGCAACATGAATTATGAAAGGCTGAAAGCTAAAATTTGCATGGGAAGAGCCAGGAGTCAAATTCTCTTCAGTTTGATTTGTTCAAAGGGATTTCTTTTTTTCCTGCTCACATTTTTCATGACTGAATGCACCATGACATCATGCACAGGATTCATTTTATGGATGAAATGAAATGGACCCTTCACCATGAACGGGGAGGAAATACAAACCTAAAATGGTTTCTATGGGCCACCAGGTGAAGTAAAAGAAAAAAACAGGAAAATCATTTTCATACGGCTCAGGAAATGTTTTCTCTCTAAATGTGTGCAAAAACAGGACAATATATCATAATAACAGTGTTGTAGTCGAGTCACTAAACCTCAAGTCCGAGTCCAGTCTCGAGTCCCCAGTATTCAAGTCCGAGTCAAGTCCAAGTCATTAAAAAAATTTCGAGTCGAGTCCACTATTGATCCGAGTCGAGTCTGAGTCGAGAACAGGACTCCAAACGCACCATTTGATGGTGGCTGTTTTAGCGCCATTAACATTAGTTTGTTCCTGAACATGAACAGGTGAATGTGCATTCTCTTTGTCAGGGAGTGTGAAATATTCTGTCAGAGATGGTTGGGAAATGGATGTAAGTGCAGAAGGTGTGTTCATTAATACAAGTGAAGACAGGTAAACGATCCAGAACGACAGGCAAAATCAAAAAACAGTGAAACGGGCAATAGACTGAGCAAGGCACAAACAGGCTATCGTAGACTCGGCAGAATCAAAGACGAGAAACAGGAAATCAGGGCCCAGGAAACCAAACAAGGAAATAAGGCTCGGTAATGTGTCAGAAACGCAACTCAATACTTCGCAAAGTAAGTGTGTTTTCACAGTTTTTATATAGGTGCGCTGATTGCACCTTAATCCTATGCAGGTGCGAGTCATTTACGGCGTGCGAGAGAGTCTGTTTGGTGCACACGCTGTCAGAGGCGCGGCCGAGAGTGTCTCTGATGCATGTGCCAAGGCGTGTGACACTCTTGCATGAAATTAGTACAAAAATTAATGCAGATATAAATATCTTATGCCAAATTATTATGGCATGTTACAAAAAATAAAGAACAAATCCAAGTCCTCATCTCCAATTTATGAGTCCGAATGCAGTTAATGCACAAGTCCGAGTCCAAATCCGAGTCATCGGTGCTAAAATCCAAGTCAAGTCACAAGTCCTTAAAAATAGGGCATGAGTCGGACTCCAGTCCGAGTCCTGGACTCCAGTACTAAAAGCCTGAAGAATAATAATAATAATAATAATAATAATAATAATAATAATAATAATGTGCTGCAAGTGTGGTCCAGGGTCTTAACTTTGCTTGGTAATCTTGATCTTGTGGAGCAGAATGTTCTAAATAACAACAGGAGAAGCAGGCAATAAACTGACTGTGAATGAGTTATTTCTAGAATGCTGTTTGAATCAAAGAGCAGGGTTTTTCAAGGCAGCCATCACCCACGCTACCTTAAAGCAACACAGGTCAGTCCTGTCACATGCGCATGTGCACAGCTTGCACCCAAAGTCTCTGAAGAGGTAGATCTGAGTCATGCTAGCCTCTCCCACACATACACACTTTCACACTGCCAGCCCACATCGCTGAGATACTGTACTGCACAGAGAACGAGAAGCTCAAATCCGGTTTAAAAATAAATAAATAAATAAATTATCTGCCAGAACTCAAAATGAGCCCATATCATCATGAGTGGGTTTCACAAGCACCTTCAGTGCATAAAATGTTACTTATCTAATCGCCGCTATTTTCAGAACTTGTTGAAGAGAATAAGAAGTTACTCAGATGATTTGAGCTCTGAGGAGCATGCACACATTTCTAATGGCGCATTAGAAGATGACTGACTTCATCTTCAACTCCATTTCACCACATCATTCATCAGCCGAGCATCTGCTAGTACTCTTGACTGACTGGTTGAAGAAATATGAAATGAAGACAAGCATGCTTGGATCAGGCACAAGCATAAAAACCATTAGTGTGATCATACTAGAAGGTTAATTTACAAATGACTTCAATATACTTGTGCAAATATTTAGCTATCAATCATTATGTATGCATTCAATTAGAATGAGAGCTTTACTGAATGTCAGCTCAATACTTCGGTCTGTAATTCTGCTGTTGCAGGACGAGCTCTGTCGTCTGTTCAAACTCAAAACTTCGTGAAATTTCACACATCCAGACAGCGTAGGAGTGGGTATCTCATTGGATTGATGAACTAGTATATGTCATCACAGTGATAATGTTGTCATTAGAGATATGTGTGGGTTAGAGTTAGCAAACTGGTCAATGATACTTTTTAGGCATGTAATGATTCACCCAATTCACAATTCGATTTGATTCACGATATTGGGTTCATGATTCAATGACCCCACAATATTTTTGAAAATAATAATAATAATAATAATAATAATATAAAATAAAGGAAATTGTATTACCAGAAAAAATGCAACATTTATTTTCCTATTCTTTATGAACTCGAATATTCCCTTTGTTAAATAAATAAATAAATAAATAAATAAATAAGACAGCACGGTGGTGTAGTGGTTAGCACTGTCACCTCACAGCAAGAAGGTCCTGGGTTTGAGCCCCGTGGCCGGCGAGGGCCTTTCTGTGCGGAGTTTGCATGTTCTCCCCGTGTCTGCATGGGTTTCCTCCGGGTGCTCCGGTTTCCCCCACAGTCCAAAGACATGCAGGTTAGGTTAATTGGTGTCTCTAAATTGACCGTAGGTGTGAATGGTTGTTTGTCTCTATGTGTCAGCCCTGCAATAACCTGGCGACTTGTCCAGGGTGTACCCTGCCTCTCACCCATAATCAGCTGGGATAGGCTCCAGCTTGCCTGTGACCCTGTAGGACAGGATAAGCGGCTACAGATGATGGATGGATAAATAAATTAAAGCTTTTGTTTCATTTTCTTAATAACCAGCAATAATTATTTATTGACATTTATAAAGGTTGGAGTAAAATATAATAGCCTATTAATTAAAATATTCCTTTTATTAAACATGAAAAAAGTTAATAACAAATATCCATCCATTATCCATAACAGCTTATCCTGTGCAGGTTTGCATGCAAGCTGGAGCCTATCCCAGTTGATTATGGGCGAGAGGCGGGATACACCCTGGACAAGTCGTCAAGTCATCGCAGGGCTGACACATAGAGACAAACAACCATTCACACTTACACCTACGGTCAGTTTAGAGCCACCAATTAGCCTAACCTGCATGCTCTTTCCCATTTTAAATGTTTTTCATGTGTTTTCGCAGTATTACAGCTGTGTTACTTCCACCTAGGGTGAAGTAATGTGTCTCCCTGCTATTTTACGTAATTGCTGTCTAAGCAATGCAATTACAGCTAGGAAAAAACTAAGAGATTACGTAGCCTCATAATAATCGTGATTTATTTTTTTATTTCATCGAGTCATACATTTATAACGTGCATGATTGTCGCATGATATATCATTAGATGTCTAATACTTTTCATTCTCAAGAGCAGTGAAAAAGGAAAAGAGGAACGGTACTGTGTGTGGTTTTGCTTCTGGAAGAAAATATGCAAATCTGAGATGGTGTCCATTATAGTTATACACCCCCCCGACTTGAACACCATAAAAGTGTTGCTCTCTGCATCAAAATACTGCAAGACATGGCTTTCTTTTCCACAGATTTTTTTTCCACTGACAATGTGGATGCTAGGCATGATGAAAACCCAAGCAGTGATTACTACTGTACCTGTAAGAATTGAGTGCTTCTAAAAATAACCCAGTACAACAAGGTCAACATGAACATTATCCAAGTTTATTCTGTGACTAAATAGATTTTGGACAAGAAGAAAATGACAAGAAGAGAGTAAACCGAATGGAAAAGCAAAAAAAATGAAAACATGACAAAATACTGATGATCCAAGTCTTGTCAGAAGCAAACAGTATTTCCTTGCTCTTCCTCTCACTATACACCAGAGGAATGTCAACAGCTCTGCAGAGTCTCACCCTGTTGTTCCTCAGCATACTACTCGAGTCAGATGTATGAACATGCAAACCCCTCCTTGTCCCTCTCTTGTTTCTTTATCTTTTTTCCCCCCAAGAGAGACCATCGTTTTATATATGAATGTGATCCAGAACAGGGGTTCTCAACCTTTTCTGCTTTAAGGCCCACCTATTCATACTTGTAACTTGTCGGGGCCCATTAAAAAAAGATCCCCAATTATTTTGGCTCATCTATTCTATTAGAATCTAATAATCTATTGTAAAGTGTATTAATGGAATGCAACATCATTCCCTGTTACAGATGGGAGTCCAGGAATTAAATAAATGCAATAAAAACAAGCTGTTTTTAATTGTAGGTATTGTATTTAAAACTGTATGGATGTGCCAGAAGCCAAACCATACGTGCAGGGCATTCTCACTCAAAAGGGATTAATGATCCCAAAGTGGAGTCTGGTCCATTAACACAAGAACTTATTGCCATGTTTGTGTCCAGCAAACAAGCAAGTTATTAAAACCAAGAAGTACACTCAAAAGAAGTGGATATAGAAACCACTCAGTGGGATTAGATCCTTACACGCTAACAAAGAAGGATTTTTCCTTTAAGTTGGAAATTTATGCATCTGTTGAGTTCCCTGACATCTCAAACTACCTGGTGCTGCAGACATTGTTCAACACGGACACACAGATGAAAACCTGGAAGAGCACAGAGGTGTACAACATTTTATATGTGGCTGGGTTAAAGATCTGGGGATCAGGACACTACAAGATAGACGGCAATAGACGGTTGTAAGTGGAGGAAGTGTGTTTATTTGCAGGCGTGATATTTACAAAAACGAAAGCAAAGCAGAATCATAAAGCAGAGTATTTAAACAGCGTTATATAACATGGCTAGAAACAAACGTGACAGTAATAATGAGAATACTTCGCAAAGCCTCTGTGAAAACAGTGTCCATATTTGCACGTGCCGATTGCGCTCAAATCAGTATCAGGTGTTTCCCATAACAACCGGGTCCCAAGCGCGCGCACAACAATCTCCGTGAGCGAGCGCGGCCGCTCAAACTGTGCCAGACTCAAGCGCGCAAAGGCGTGGGCCGTGGCCCAGTGGTTGAGAAACACTGATCTAGGACATCCCTGATCACTCAGTCAATTACATTACATCTAAGACCATAGAGAAATTGCTGTCAAGACAAGTCTTGATCATGACATCCACATGAAAACATGTCATGACTTTGAAGCTTTGGTGCCTAAGGCAGCATAACAGAAACTATTACAGCAGGTGACGATAGAAGAAGCATACAAAACTCTTTTGTACCAAATTCTCTATTCTTTGTTTGTTTGTTTGTTTGTTTTCACATTTTGCCAGGATACCTGCATCGATTCTGGGCTTCTTTGGAGGAGGGGCTCATAATCACAGATTTCAAGCCATGGATTGATTGTGCAATTCCATATGACAGGTTTACAATTTATGGCCCTTTTCCACTACCCTTTTTCAGCTCGCTTCAGCTCACTTCAGCCCGACACGGCTCGCGTTTCGACTACCAAAGAACAGCACGACTCGGCTCGCTTCAGCCCTGCTTAGCCCCTAAAACTCGCACCGTTTTGAAGTGGGGCTGAAGCGAGCCAAAGCGAGCCGAGTGAGGCTGGGGGCGTGAGCAGACACTCCCCTGTGCACTGATTGGTGAGGAGGAGTGTCCTCACATGCCCACACACGCCCCGCGAGCACGCTGGGATCTGTAAACACCGTAAACCCGGAAGAAGAATAATTACGAACTACGAGAATTTCTGAAGCCTTATGCGCCTCGCCTCATCTATACGCTCTTGCCAGTATCTGTTGGCGTTGTCGGTGACAACAAGCCACAGCACCAAGACCAGCAACACTAACGACTCCATGTTTATTGTTTACTATCCGGGTTGTGAGACTACCGCTTAAAAGATCACTGATGTCACTGTTTGCGCTGCTTAACGACATCACGTGACGTCCACTCACTTTCGCTAACTCCACCCAATGTGTCCACCCACTTCCAGCCAGCACGGTTCAGCGTGGTTGTAGTCGAAATGCAACTTCAATAGCCCCGCTCAGCTCGACTCAGCCCAACTCAGCACGGCACGGCTCAGCCCAACTCAGCCGCGTTTGTAGTGGAAAAGCGGCATTACTTACTTACTAGGTCGACCTCAGCCGGGCCCGATGTCTTGATCCATATCTGGGCCTTATTATGCTAGCATAGGGGTCACAACTCCTCCAACACTGATGGATGACCAGTGACCACCTATGGGCAATTTAGAGTAGCCAGTTGACCTAATCTGCATGTCTTTAGACTGTAGGAGGAAACTGGAGCACCCAGAGGAAACCAACGCAGGCATGAGGAAAACATGCAAACTTCACACAAAAAGGCCCCCGTCAGCCATGAGGCTCAAACCCAGGACCTGCAGGTTTGCAAAATGGCAGAAAAATATGTACGTTTTTGATTATTGTCCCTTGTTACCAACATTGAAACACTAAAGAACAGATAAGCTAATTATAGTTCTCCAGTTCAATGAACATCTGGTTTTATAGATTGATAAGGTCTTCCGTCTCCTCTGCCATTCCCCACCGTCATGAAATTTGAAACAGGAAGCAATATGACACTTGAAGCAAACACACGGTTCAGCGTGCAACGCTGAGAGCAGATAGCTTTCATACACAATGTAGACTGCAACAGAGTTTCATAGATGCAAGCCCCAGACCACCATTTTCAAGAGGACCATGGACTGATTTTCAGAACTGCTCCTGAGCTCGAAAATAGCTTTCACACTTTGATAAATGTATGGAAGTCTTGGAGCAAATAGCTTGTGTCCAGAAAACATACAAGTGTGAACATTTTTACATCACACACACTATGTGGCCGAAAGTATGTGAGCTTTCCCCCAAACTGTTTCCAAAATAGTTTGAAGCAAAATAGTTTGTGTATGCTGTAGCATTAAGAATGGTGCTAAGGGGCCTAGCCTAAACCTGTTCCACAATGACAATACCCATGTGCCAAGCATGGTCCATAAAGACATGGTTTGCCTCAGGTGGTTTGGAAGAACTCAAGTGTTCTGCACAGAGGCCTGACCTCAACCCCACTGAACACTTTTAGGATGAATTGAAATGCTGTCTGCGTGTTCCCCACAGCCACGCTTCAAAACCTAGTGGAAAGCCATCCCAGAAGAGTGGAAGTTATTATAACAGCTAAGGGGGATCTAAATTTACGGTATAATGGGATGCTCAAGAAGCATATATGGGTGTGATTGTTCAGGTATCCACAAACTTTTGAAAATATAGTGTAATTTGCCATATAAACAGGTATACAAATCACAAAATAATGTCAGGACTAAAATCCCTACAGCACAAAAAAATTAATCAAGTGCAGTGCTGTAATATTAACTCAATATAAGTTATAGGATTCACAAGTGGCTTATGTTTTATCAAGTTACAACATAACATGGAATTATTAACCCTGTTGGCAAGTGTGATGCTGCTGCATAACATAATTATGGTACAGTCAGGCTTTTAAAAACATTTAACAATTTGGGAATTATGTCCAGTGGAGGCGGCACGGTGGTGTAGTGGTTAGCACTGTTGCCTCACAGCAAGAAGGTCCGGGTTCGAGCCCCATGGCCGGCAAGGGCCTTTCTGTGTGGAGTTTGCATGTTCTCCCCGTGTCCGTGTGGGTTTGCTCCGGTTTCCCCCACAGTCCAAAGACATGCAGGTTAGGTTAACTGGTGGCTCTAAATTGACCGTAGGTGTGAATGTGAGTGTGAATGGTTGTCTGTGTCTATGTGTCAGCCCTGTGATGACCTGGTGACTTGTCCAGGGTGTACCCCGCCTTTCGCCCGTAGTCAGCTGGGATAGGCTCCAGCTTGCCTGTGACCCTGTAGAACAGGATAAAGCGGCTAGAGATAATGAGATGAGATGAGATGAGATGAGATATAATATTTACACACACACTTTATTAGGAACACCCATACACCTGCTGTTTTACATAGTTCTCTAATCAGCCAATCCCTTGACAGCAGCACAATGCATAAAATCATGTAGAGCTTCAGTTAATGTTCACTTCAACCATCAGAATGGGAAAAATTGTGATCTCAAAGTGTGACTTTCTCTGTGGCATGGGTGTTGGTTTGAATATTTCAGAAACTGCTGATCTCCTGGGGTTTTCACACATAACAGTCTCTAGAATTTACACAGAATGGTTTGAAAAACAAAAAAACATTGAGTGCGCAACAGTTCTGTGGGTGGAAACAAACACCTTGTTGATAAGAGAGGTCAGAGGAAAATGGCCAGTGGTCAGTTTCCCAAAGCCTCTTAATGCTAAGAGCGTCTTTACTATGAGAGCGTTCATTGTGCTTCTCGCGCTCCCATTTAACGATGATCTTTGTGCTGTGATGCTTTTGGGAAACTCAGTCCAGATTGGTTTGTACTGCCAGGAAGGATATACTAACTCATAGCAACTCTTTACAACTGTGGTGAGTAGAAAAGTATCTCAGCATGCAACAGCAGAAGACCACATTGGGTTCCACTTCTGCAGCCAAGAACAGGAATCTTAGAATCAAGAACAAGTTCCTATTAAAGTGGCCAGTGTGTGTGTGTGTGTGTGTGTGTGTGTGTGTGTGTGTGTGTGTGTGTGTACACAAAATTCTGAATGCTGAATAAAATGTTTTTGAAACTTTGAATCTAGAGCATTCTTTTAATGACCGTGAACAAAGATGGGATGACCGATATGCCGAGTTCTTTCATTCAAATGAGCTGTTAGACAAGTGCAGCAAAACTTTACAATGTTAAAAAAAATGCCAGTCCTAGTCGGAAACGAAGACTTTGTTCAACACCGTAGGTCCAATATTGATGAGCAAAGAAAGTGTAATCACCAATAAGGGATGCTCAGTGCACACAGCACATGATATGCTAAGATGAACCCTTTCAGGAAAGGCTAAACTTTTTATTATGCTCTGAGGGCTAACCGAGAGAGCTTATGAAGTGTCAGGGACCCCATTTTTCTCACAATTTCGTCACTGCTAGTTCTCTCCTTTGACGAGACAGCTAGCATTCTGGGAAGACAAAGTATGAAACCTGCATCATGACCCATATGAAGCCAGACACCCAAGCCAAATATCAGACAATGGAAGGGGGAGACAACTCTTCTACATGCTCTCCTACATGCTCTTCTATATGGTCAGTTTGAACCAGCAACATGAAAGCAGACCCCAAGATTCAAGATCAAGTTAGTGCTTCATGCCTCAACCTACTACCGCAGCTACTTGGGTGCCTCAGCCTGTGGCCCTCACCATTCTATTCTGTTCCTACAGCTTATCAATCACCATTCTCCAGGACACTTGCTTTGCTTTTACATTAACCCCAGATAACGCTGTTCTGTCCCCCAAAGACCCTGTTCTTCAACCTACAACCCCATCCACTATCTCCCAGACGAATTTCAACATTTTTCGCATTGTCTCAGCCTTCAGCAGATGTGTGAACTTGCCATCCCCTCGTTTTCTCTCTCATTCAGCTTGTCTGTTATTTTATATCTTTCTTCCAAAAGAGAACATTATTTTATGTATAAATATGAAAAAAACCAAGTGCCAGATGGCAGAAGGAGACTCTTCTGCAAGCCCAGTCTGGCTCAGCACCAATAAAAAGGGTTTACCTTGCAGCGTTCAAGCCAGAGGATGAGTGTGGATTATGTTTTATTTTTTCTCTTACTGTATCTGCTGTATTTTGTCATGACCCCCATTCTAAAGACCAAGTTAGTGCCAGGTGATTCCAACTATTGCTCCAGCCTATCTGGTGCCTCGGTCTGTGGTACTGGCCACTCTGCTCTGGCATTGCCTACCAATGAACCTGCACCCCTCACAACAGCTTGTTAATCACTATTCTCCATGACACCCTTTATCATTAACCCAGGTAACACTACTCTGTCCTCCAAGGACCCTGTACACTTGCTGGGATGCAAATTACCATGTCGGCAAATGAACTTGATCTGGCTGAGGATAGGGCTGGGCGATATAGCTGAAAAGTGCATCACGATAAAATATTTCATTTCAGTCAATTTTGATCATTACTGATCATTTTAATGACCTAGTTTTAATAATTACCAGGAGAAAAAAAAAGAATTGAACCACCTTTTTTCAATTTAAAAGCCTTACCAACAATTTCCTCATTGTCTGTCCAGTGTTTCACACACATAGACTTTACTTCGACCAGGAATATTAACAGCGACAGATTTTAGCTAATAAGTATGAAGAATGAGAATGTTCTGTGAGTGACTGATAAATAATAATGAACATAATGTACTGTATCGCTAAAAGGAACCATGTTCTATTGGAATGATTGGTCAAATAGCCGACCACATGAATGGAGAGCTTTCACGCTGTAGACAATCTTAATTAGTGTGCACATTACATGTTATTGTCAATGTTTCCATGACAACATAGAGCACTTGAGTTCAGTCAGCACATTCAGCTTTCCAAGAGCTTTTTTTCTCGCCTATATAACTGATTATTATAAGGTATATAAAATAATGGTCCGTGTACATTTGATCATTCTGTTTTCGTGTCAGTAACAGAAATTAATAGTCAACTTTTGTTTTTATTATCGGAAATCACAGATAGCCTACAACATTTAAAAGCAGCCTGTATTTGTCACTGATAGATAATACACGCAGTTTACTGAACAGAGCAAATTCCAGCGCGATCCGAAATCATATGAGGTAGAGGTTTTTTGTTTTTGCCAGCAGTTAATACTGGCCCTTTCTGCCAACTACCACCACAAGTATATTTAAGATCTGTGGGAAACACTGCTCATTTTCTCACTCCACGCTGTTTCTGTTTTTGTCACATATCACTGTGCAACTGAACAATACACCTGTTAAATGATTGGCTGTTTGCGTGTCACCCATAACACACTCCGTTATCAAGGGATATGATATGATGGGCTGTTTATGAGCCAGAGACGGAGCGTGCCTGGGGTTTGTTCATGCAACCAAACTTTGTGAATCCATTATGTGCTTTTCTGGCAGTTTGCATTTAATACATTTAAGTGAAACTATCAAACATTCTATCCAACAATTTTTCTTATTGCTATTGATAACATGTCTATCGATAGTATATATCACTATTGTTTTATCGCCCAGGCATAATTGGAAATGTCCACAGCCTTGATTAAGAGGCAAGCAAGATATTATTTTTTCATGGTTCACCAGTCTTGATGGGGTGAACCTGCAGATGTTCGTTAGTGACAGAACATCTGCAGGGTTCTATCACTGACGAACATCATCCATCAGTGATGAAGAGAAAATTACTAGCAGTCGTCACAGTGACGAATGTATTTGCCATCTTTATCATGAGTCATTTTATTTAGAAATCCCTCCACAAATCCCTCCATTTGCCGAAACCTAACCACAGTGAAGAGACGGCGGGAAGCCAGAGTGTAAACAATGAGTAGATGCTTGTGACCAATAAAAATCAACTACACATAATGACCAAATGGGCGCCAAGCTTTTGACCAATCACAATGCGTCTTAATCAGCAGAGGTGGACGAAGTACATAACTTCATTACTTAAGTCAAAGTACAGATCCCGCTGGTCAAATGTTACTCCGATACAAGTGAAAGTTGTACATTCGAAGTTTTACTTAAGTTAAAGTACTGAAGTACTTGCTTTGAAAAATACTTAAGTATTAAAAGTACATTGTCTGTCAACACATTATTGTATTATTGCCACAACGCTTACAAAACCTAATGCCGTTACCAAAGACAGAAATGTGAATTCACAAAATGAACGCATGCTGTGCATCATGATGGTTTAATGTTAAGCTAGCTAGTCAGTGAAGCTCCACCTGACTTCTAGAAAACTCTTTTCAAACTCGAAATCATATTGGGTAGCTAACGCTACTAGAAAAGAAAGATTTCGACAAATGTTCTGTTTATTTGGCAAGATTATGCTAAAACATATTTCTGAAAGGACTTCAGATAAGTTAACATTATTCATGTTAGCGTAACTCTGTTTTTACATGCTAACTAACAGTGTCCAAGTTAACTAGCTATGTGCAAACGTTAGCCGTGGACAAGGCGATGGCAACTTGTTGGGCAAATCCATAGAAAGTCATTTGACTAACCAGACTGCATAGCTATTGCAACATTATCACTAACTCTAAAAGCACAGACAACTTCATTGCGAGCTTTTTCTTGGAATAAAACCTTTATATACCTCAATATGCTTCCGCAGGTTGGACGGCGAGTTTTTGTAGGCCATGATGTGGTTCGTTTTCAGCAAACAAAGCAAACATTTAAAATGAAACGAATCTTTAACCCTTTCAGAAAACTGGAACATGGGTTCTAAGTAAAGCCATGAGTGCGTGCATTCCCCAGAAGAACCGTCTCATTCCATTCTGCCATCAACTGATCGTGTTCAAATAATGCTGTGGAGAAATCTTTGATCTTGATTTTATACAGTCTATGGACGTGACCTGACCCTAGTGATTACTGATGGGCTGTCTCAGTGTCACCTGCGAAGAAACCAATCACGTTTTAGAAAAGAAAAGAAAAAAAACATCCACTTTCAAAGCTGCTTCATAGTAACAAGTAACGAGGACCTTGACAGAAATGGTACAATATTTACCTTTCAAATGTAGTGAAGTTAAAGTCATAAGTTTCCAAAAAAAATAATACTCAAGTACAGATACTCAAAAAGTGTACTTAAGTACAGTACTCAAGTAAATGTACTTCGTTACTGTCCACCTCTGTTAATCAGCCTGTTGTGGTGGTGTAATTATCTCTGCGTGAACCAAACAATGGCGCAGTCCAAGCTGATAAAGTTTTTTGGGTGGTCTTCTTCAAGCACTGAAGATGATTTAAGGGCTGAAACAGCCACAGGGGAGGCACACTCAGAGTCCCTAACGTACCCAAGCACATTGGACAGTGTCAGTTATACAGGGGTCAGTAAAAAACACCAAAGTGAAAGTGCTGTCAGCCGGCAAGCGACTGAAGGGCCCCATGTTTTGGGAGGCATGGCATGTTGAGTCCCCGTGGCTAACGCTGTGGCATCATTAGGCCCTATCACTCAGGGCTATAGGCCTAGGTATTTTCACCCTCAAAAAAAGGAAGAGATTAATAGAAAACAACTGACTTGGGTGTCATTTGGGATTTTGAATGTTGTAATATAATAATGTAGCTTAGAATTGGTGTCTTTGTGGTCCTACAGGAGAGATATATGGGTGAGAAATTAGATAGTTTTAAACTGATAGATTAGATAGTTATTAAACTGATGATAAATTCTACTAGTGATATTTAAGTCAATTGACACATGCTTCAGTTTCCTGAGACATTATGGGTGTTGGTAATAACTTAATAAGGAGACAGAGACTGAAGTGAACTACATAAATTTAAAAAGAGCAGTGCAAAAATCAGTAATAAAGATGTCATAACCTTTGAATGTGTGTGGGTGATAATATCTTGTAAAGTTAGATATAACCTCCCCAACCTATCGATGCCAATCTTCTCGACTCTGTTCAAATGTAAATCAAGTTTTGTGTTGAAGTAAAAGCTAAAGGGAGTCCTAATAGCGCTTTTGAATAAATCCATGCTAAAATAACCTGAAGTAAGCTCAAACAAAAGAGGTTTGTTTTCGCTTGATAGTGCACAGGGCGCCCAAAATCATGTCCTTCTTATTCGAGGTTGGAGTGGACCCTAAATTTTATATGTAATGGAGAGGCCTAGCTGTATCTGTACAAATATTTGAATTGTGCCAGCTTGGTTGGTATAAGGGCGGCACAGTAGTGTAGTGGTTAGCACTGTTGCCTCACAGCAAGAAGGTCCTGGGTTCGAGCCCAGCGGCCGGTGAGGGCCTTTCTATGTGGAATTTGTATGTTCTCCCCGTGTCTGTGTGGGTTTCCTCCGGGTGCTCCGGTTTCCCCCACAGTCCAAAGACATGCAGGTTAGGCTATCTGGTGGCTCTAAATTGACCATAGATGTGAATGTGAATGGTTGTTTGTCTCTATGTGTCAGCCCTGCAATAACCTGGTGACTTGTCCAGGGTGTACCCCGCCTCTCACCCATAGTCAGCTGGGATAGGCTCCAGCTCGCCTGCGACCCTGCAGAACAGGATAAGCGGCTACAGATAATGGATAGATGGATGGATGGTATAAACCTGTATTAAGTCCGCTTTAAGTAGATAACTAAGAATATACAGACTTAAAAAAAAAAAGTGAAGAATACTTCCATCCATTATCTGTAGCTGCTTATCCTGTCCTACAGGGTCGCAGGCAAGCTGCAGCCTATCCAAGCTGACTATGGGAGAGAGGTGGGGTACACCCTGGACAAGTCGCCAGGTCATCGTAGGGCTGACAGTGAAGAATACTTATTGGACTTTATTTTTCAAGGAAAAAAGTGGAGAATAATTTTCAGAACCCAGGGGGAACCCTGCATCTGATGCCTCTCATGAGTGCAGGTTAATTCTGACTCAGACATTTTGACCCTTATAGCCAACCACTCATCACCAGCGGTTCTTGTCTCCAAGGAATTTGTTGCTATGATTCATGAGTTTCACGTGTGTCTTGGCATGTAATCCAAGCAAGTAATATCCTCTGTGTCTCCACTCTCTCTGCAAAGTCTTGTGTGTATTATTGTGGCTCTCATATTAATGTGGTTTTCCTAGTACTCCTTATCTAGTGCCTCATTTCTGTTGTCCCTTCTGCTCTCTGGATTGTTACATTACCTGAAATAAACAGCAAACAAATCCATGTAACTCTCCCAAAACTTAGCTTTTACAGTGCCACATTAGCAGGCATAGTACATTTTCTGAAAGAAAATGTACTATCCCTGCTAATGTGGTTCCATTTAGTCTGATTATTACACTATAACTGTCCAGCTAGTCTAAACACGTGTGCATTTATCCAAAAACAACAGCCCGGCTTGAAGGTACCGTACTCTGTTTTGAAGACAAAATTTTCATTTCCTACATTAAGAGTACTATCAGTGCTTTCAGTATGTTTTATTTATAAAAATGAATAAAATCATAATAATGTCTTGACAACAATAATGTGCTATGCTTAGAAAACAACATAAAAGGTCTAATGGAATAATATCATTGAAAACAAAGTGAACATGATGACAAGAAAACGTGCCTGAAGAATTGATGACTAACTCTGTCCAATCTAATTATAGACAGTAAATCTGATGCAGTCACACGAACTCCTTATTCTCAATTATAACGTGGCAGAATGGCAGCTTGCTTCAGGCAAATAAAGATAATAAGGACATATGCAGTATGTTATACGCTGACAATCCCATGCCATGAATGCTTTCGTTACCCTTCATGGTGTCAAAAGTTCAGTTCTTGATAGACAGATAAATACATGGTAGAAGATAAAATGGTAAGCAATCTGCTCACACTGGTAACATGAATATTATATAATAAAATAGAACAAACACAGAACACAGTGAATCGATTTGCTGAAAATTATAGATCTGGCATACTTAAAGCAGATACGAAGAACTTTTATTTTTAAATACATTTCTGAGTGGATAGTATCTCCATCCTTGACTCTTGTATGCTGCATAAATGGGAATTAAATATATATATATATATATATATATATATATATATATATATATATATATATATATATATATGAATATATGAGTGATTCCACGCTTATGGGTACTGAAATGGGGACATGAACTTATTTTTAAAAATTCACCTAAAACCATTTCTTTTTTTACCATCAGGTCACAAAACATGTAATCTTTAATGAATGATATGTTAAAAGATAACTTTAATTTTCTGAGATGTAATAAAAACATATTTATATGCCAAAGTCAAGCCTATGAGTTCCAAAATGATGTCTGTTACATTGCTTCTGTTACGATTGTCCATCTCGCGTCTGTTACAAATTAATTACAATCTAGCTATATACCATGTTAATCTTATTGAAAGAATGTGCATGTTTATTCTACTACACGTTTATTAATTATATTTGCTAAAACATCACCTTCCTATGTTTCAAAAAGTAATTCTACATTGTTAAAATTGAGAATATATATGTCCACAACACTTCTGTTACGTTCTGACTTTGGCATATAAATATGTTTTTATTACATCTCAGAAAATTAAAGTTATCTTTTAACATATCATTCATTAAAGATTACATGTTTTGTGACCTGATGGTAAAAAAAGAAATGGTTTTAGGTGAATTTTTAAAAATAAGTTCATGTCCCCATTTCAGTACCCATAAGCATGGAATCACTCATATATATATATATATATATATTTATTTATTTATTTATTTATTTTTTTTTTTTTTTTTGAGAGTTAAAATCGACCGCAAAGTTGGCATTCGAGCTGCCCCGCTGAGCCAGCCAGCCCTGAGTGCATGATGTCACAGCGGGAACCGGTTTTAAGGCCGAGGCCTTTTACAGCTATAGACCAAAGTCATATAAATAAAATGTTATGGTGAAAGTAAGAAATACCGTAACCGACTTGCTCAACTAAGACTGATTTGACTTCACTGATTGTGGATTGACTCTCATTAAAACAGGATAGGTGTTATAACTTATGCAACATACATGTACATGTGTGCATTTTCACTGATAAAACATAAAAGGCTAATTAACCCTTTGATGAAAAACATATGCACACCCCTTCTAATGCACAACATGGGTCAAAAATGACCCGCATTCATTTTCCAGGTTATTTCATGCTGACTGAGTTTTTCTTTGCTCTATCTTTTGAAATCAATTTATTTTATGATTGAATATTCCAAGTATTCTTTAAATATCTTGTTTTTAATTACCACAAATCATTAATTTAATTTTTTCTTTCCTACTTTATGAACAAAAATACTTTTTATATTACTACACATGGGTCATCCAAGTGTGATTTAAAATTAAATGTCTTAATACTATAATAATAATTTTTTTCAAGTAATTACTTTAGCAGTGAATGGGGCCAGTTATTTATTTATTAACTATGTAGTTAGCTAAGCCAACTACAATAAAATTAGCTAACTAAAGTAGAATATGTCAACAGCTAAGTAGCTAATAGTAATTACTTGTAATTTTCTGACAAGTAATCTACTCACTCTCAAGGTAACCTAAACATAATCAATTTTTTTTCTAAGGTAATGTTAGAACAATTGAAAAACGTTACTTACATGTATTAGAGGGGCAAAGGGCGCTGTGCTGAGCTGTGAAATGTCTGACACAAGCACAATTCACAGTTCCCACCAAACACTGTAGTAAATGCACGTGGGTCGTTTCTGACCCATGTGTGTAAACTTGATGAAGAATTACAAAAGCTGTGCTTGTTCATTACTTAAGACAGGAAAAATAAAAATGATGATTTGTGCTAAACAAAAACAAGATATTTACTGCATATTTGGAAAAGTCATCCCCATCTCATTATCTCTAGCTGCTTTATCCTTCTACAGGGTCGCAGGCAAGCTGGAGCCTATCCCAGCTGACTACGGGCGAAAGGCGGGGTACACCCTGGACAAGTCGCCAGGTCATCACAGGGCTGACACATAGACACAGACAACCAGTCACACTCACATTCACACCTACGGTCAATTTAGAGTCACCAGTTAACCTAACCTGCATGTCTTTGGACTGTGGGGGAAACCGGAGCACCCGGAGGAAACCCACGCGGACACGGGGAGAACATGCAAACTCCACACAGAAAGGCCCTCGCCGGCCCCGGGGCTCGAACCCAAGACCTTCTTGCTGTGAGGCGACAGCGCTAACCACTACACCACCGTGCCACCCCATATTTGGAAAAGTAAATGACAAAATGAATTTATTTCAAAAGTACATCATAGAAACACTCAGCCATACATGAGATAACCTGGAAAATGAATGCAGGTCATTTTTGACCCATGTTATGCATTAGAAGGGTAGTGATACAAAAAGGGTTTTTATTCAAAAAGTAAGAAAGGAAAAAATAAAATAAGGACGTATGATGATCAAAAACAAGTTAATTGAGGAATACCTTGAATACTGAATGATGGAATTAATTTATTGCAAAGATATAGAAGATAAAAACTCAGCCGGGTCACTTTTGACCCATGTTTTGCATCAAAGGGTTAAATAATCAGATGAACTGAGACAATCACATTCTGAAGCAAATTAAATAATCTTATACCGGTAACTTAAACACACAATACAAGTTACATGCATTAATCTAAATGGAGGTAAACAACGTGTGTTGTTGTTTTTGTTGTTTTGTATCCAAATAAGAGTCGCATCTTACCCATCTATGTTCTTGCTATTTGAAGGCCAACCTTGTGGCCGATTGTTTTGAAACAATCTGACTTTCAGTTGTTCGCTCAGTTCTCCGTTCATTCGCTTCTTTCACGTAAGGGTGAGGTATTGCTGCTGAGGCAAGCATATCCAGCGGAGAAATCAGATGGCTGTGCCACTCATTCTCCATTTTCTCCATACTGAGTACTCCACCATTACTGCTCGGCTCAGGCAATTACTAAAACCCGGGGCAGGACGGAACGTCACCAGTTTTAGCAACAACTGTGGGGAGGTCACTGCCTGAGCGATAATATGTCATGTCCCATTCCATCCTGAGTTTTAGCAACAACCCTCAGCTCACACTCTGGGAGAACTGGTGCAACTGAACTTACTTTCCTTTAAAAAAAAATACTTTCCTTTTCTTATAGTTTTCTTTTCCTTTAATTGTTGGGACTGCACCCTCTTTCAATATGGGCTTATAGCCAACGCTCCTCAACAGATCAGAGGCCTCGTACGAGTCCTCAATAAAATGTGCAGAGCAGAGGAGAGACCACTTCATAGGCGCCCAATGTGTCCGTGAACTTCTCGCAAAACGCGTCCAAATCTTTGCAGTTTGAACATTTTTGGGCCATGAATGCAACGTAAATCCACCTTCTGTCATGTTGCTGCACCTGCCAGCGACATATCTACGTGGTATGGTGATAAATTAGCTCAAAATGGAGGATCGGAGTTGCAGTCAGCTCTGTGTTTTAGTATAGCGGAAATGGTGATGAGACCGATAAACTTCCTGCTGTGACGTTACGGATGTCAAGATCATTCACTCAGATCGCTACCTATATAAATCACTTTAATCGTAAAAATTACTATCTTAGATTTGTTGTTAATGCTTAAAACTATTCTTGTGCCATTTTTGAGGTCTCAAGGCATTTATAAACAAAAAGTGAGAACATGGTTCTGCGTATCTCCTTTCAACAAGGCTTTGAGGACCATCTTAAAGGAGAACTGAAGTCATTTTAAACTTGCTTTATTTCTTAATTAACGTGTTATTCAATTATGTTTTCGGTTTTAGTAACCTTATATCGTGACTCGTATTGGCAACTGATTGCAATTAAATATTATACTTATTGGTCTATTCAGTTTTTAGCCACGTTGAATGTAGTTAGTTTGGTCCACGGCAGGCGTCACTTATCCGCGCGATCTTCACGAGACTTGTACGAGACTTTGAAACGTGAAGTGTCAGCCAGGTGTCCTCGGCAGCTTGTGTCACATTTATTCCACCATATGAACTGTTTCCCAAACGAAATATTGCACAAAAACGAGTTTAAATGACGATTACTGCCTACTTTTTTTCAAACTTTCCTGATTACTATCAAAACAAACATAACTTCCGGCTTGATTACATCAGCATTCGAAGGAAAGCGTGCGCGTCTTTTGACAATGTTGGCAGATGTTGGTCGCTTTGATTTCTGCTGTATGTTTTACTTCCGTCCTACGAAGTCTCGCACAGGTCTCAACAAATCTCGTTTACGGCCACTGCTTTGACATAAGGACTGATCTATTACATAGCGTATTTCAAACGCTCCTAACTTGCTATAGCAGTGACAAAATAGCTATCAAAAATGCATTCCTATATTTAATAAAATGAGAAATAGAATTTGGATCCTAAAAAGAAATTGCCTTCAGTTCTGCTTTAAGGTCGATAGTTCCAGATTCCTCAGACTGCTGAAAGCAAAGCCTTCATAATCCTGGCATCTCAACAATCTCCCAGACAACTGAGTGTCATTTTGTGGAAGCTGTATCATGATGCCTTCTGAATATCTTCTTCTGTAGAACATTGAAAGAAAACATCCCTTCTATTACAGAACGGTTTACAAGATGCAAGACCCTTGTCAACAGGACCAAATGTGTATGTTTTCCACATCATGTCTACTATTTCAAGACATCAGCAGCTTGTCTGGAGGATACAGGTTACAACAACCAGCCACCCTTAACCAAATACAAGGTCGTTCCTTGTTAGAAAAGGACATCTGCGTTCCATATCTCCCAATTTCTTATGCTATAATGCAATCTACGCTGTCTCTAATGGGTACACCAAATATTTTTTTTCCCTTTCAGTTTTCTAAACTGTAAGGTTACAGGATCTTTCCATTCTCTCAATTTGTTCATATTTTGAAGCAGCAAGTGTATAACATCCTGAAATTACTTTCAACTACAGTGTTTTGCACTTGATTTCATTCATGTCCAGTGATCTTTGGGCGAATTTTTTTTTAAAAAACCAATAGTATGTTCAAGTAGTTCTTGCATTCACTGGATGACTTACAAATCCCTCCATTACCTCCATCCTCTGGAATGCTGTCGGTGCATCTGGTGAATGTGGAATCATCTACCTCCATTTAATACTGAAATGATCACCAGTTCACATGATAACAGGTGTAAAAACCATCAAACTGTGGTATGAAGCCAAGTCTATATCATGATGCCTTCTGAATATCTTCTTCTGTAGAACATTGAAAGAAAACATTCCTTCTATTACAGAATGGTTTACAAGATGCAAGACCCTTCTCAACAGGACCAAATGTGTATATTTTCCACATCATGTCTACTATTTTAAGACGTCAGCAGCTTGTCTGGAGGATACAGGTTCCAACAACCAGCCACCCTTAACCAAATACAAGGTCGTTCCTTGTTAGAAAAGGACATCTGCGTTCCATATCTCCTAATTTCTTATGCTATAATGTAATCTACATTATAAGGATCTTTCCATTCTCTCAATTTGTTCATATTTTGAAGCAGCAAGTGTATAACATCCTGAAATTACTTTCAACTACAGTGTTATGCACTTGATTTCATTCATGTCCAGTGATCTCTGGGCGACTTTTTTTTTAAAAAAACAATAGTATGTTCAAGTAGTTCTTGCATTCACTGGGTGACTTACAAATCCCTCCATTACCTCCATCCTCTGGAATGCTGTCGGTGCATCTGGTGAATGTGGAATCATCTACCTCGATTTAATGTTGAAATGATCACCAGTTCACATGATAACAAGTGTAAAAACCATCAAACTGTGTTATGAAGCCAGGTCTATATCATGATGCCTTCTGAATATCAAACTGTGGTATGAAGCCAGGTCTATATCATGATGCCTTCTGAATATCTTCTTCTGTAGAACATTGAAAGAAAACATTCCTTCTATTACAGAACGGTTTACAAGATGCAAGACCCTTCTCAGGATACAGGTTACAACAACCAGCCACCCTTAACCAAATACAAGGTCGTTCCTTGTTAGAAAAGGACATCTGCGTTCCATATCTCCTAATTTCTTATGCTGTAATGCAATCTACGCTGTCTCTAATGGGTACACCAAATGTTTTTTTTTTCCTTTTCAGATTTCTAAACTGTAAGGTTACAGGATCTTTCCATTCTCTCAATTTGTTCATACTTTGAAGCAGCAAGTGTATAACATCCTGAAATTACTTTCAACTACAGTGTTTTGCACTTGATTTCATTCATGTCCAGTGATCTCTGGGCGACTTTAAAAAAAAAAAAATAGTATGTTCAAGTAGTTCTTGCATTCACTGGATGACTTACAAATCCCTCCATTACCTCCATCCTCTGGAATGCTGTTGGTGCATCTGGTGAATGTGGAATCATCTACCTCGATTTAATGCTGAAATGATCACCAATTCACATGATAACAGGTGTAAAAACCATCAAACTGTGGTATGAAGCCAGGTCTATATCATGATGCCTTCTGAATATCAAACTGTGGTATGAAGCCAGGTCTATATCATGATGCCTTCTGAATATCTTCTTCTGTAGAACACTGAAAGAAAACATCCCTTCTATTACAGAATGGTTTACAAGATGCAAGACCCTTCTCAACAGGACCAAATGTGTATGTTTTCCACATAATGTCTACTATTTCAAGACATCAGCAGCTTGTCTGGAGGATACAGGTTCCAACAAACAGCCACCCTTAACCAAACACAAGGTCCTTCCTTGTTAGAAAAGGACATCTGCGTTCCATATCTCCTAATTTCTTATGCTATAATGTAATCTACATTATAAGGATCTTTCCATTCTCTCAATTTGTTCATATTTTGAAGCAGCAAGTACATAACATCCTGAAATTACTTTCAACTACAGTGTTTTGCACTTGATTTCATTCATATCCAGTGATCTCTGGGCGACTTTTAAAAAAAAAACCAACAGTATGTTCAAGTAGTTCTTGCATTCACTGGATGACTTACAAATCCCTCCATTACCTCCATCCTCTGGAATGCTGTCGGTGCATCTGGTGAATGTGGAATCATCTACCTCCATTTAATACTGAAATGATCACCAGTTCACATGATAATAGGTGTAAAAACCATCAAACTGTGGTATGAAGCCAGGTCTATATCATGATGCCTTCTGAATATCTTCTTCTGTAGAGCATTGAAAGAAAACATTCCTTCTATTACAGAATGGTTTACAAGATGCAAGACCCTTCTCAACAGGACCAAATGTGTATGTTTTCCACATAATGTCTACTATTTCAAGACATCAGCAGCTTGTCTGGAGGATACAGGTTCCAACAACCAGCCACCCTTAACCAAAAACAAGGTCGTTCCTTGTTAGAAAAGGACATCTGCGTTCCATATCTCCCAATTTCTTATGCTATAATGTAATCTACATTATAAGGATCTTTCCATTCTCTCAATTTGTTCATATTTTGAAGCAGCAAGTGCGTAACATCCTGAAATTACTTTCAACTACAGTGTTTTGCACTTGATTTCATTCATGTCCAGTGATCTCTGGGCGACTTAAAAAAAAAAAAACAATAGTATGTTCAAGTAGTTCTTGCATTCACTGGATGACTTACAAATCCCTCCATTACCTCCATCCTCTGGAATGCTGTCGGTGCATCTGCTGAATGTGTAATCATCTACCTCGATTTAATGCTGAAATGATCACCAGTTCACATGATAACAGGTGTAAAAACCATCAAACTGTGGTATGAAGCCAGGTCTATATCATGATGCCTTCTGAATATCTTCTTCTGTAGAGCATTGAAAGAAAACATTCCTTCTATTACAGAATGGTTTACAAGATGCAAGACCCTTCTCAACAGGACCAAATGTGTATGTTTTCCACATCATGTCTACTATTTCAAGACATCAGCAGCTTGTCTGGAGGATACAGGTTCCAACAACCAGCCACCCTTAACCAAAAACAAGGTCGTTCCTTGTTAGAAAAGGACATCTGCGTTCCATATCTCCCAATTTCTTATGCTATAATGTAATCTACATTATAAGGATCTTTCCATTCTCTCAATTTGTTCATATTTTGAAGCAGCAAGTGCGTAACATCCTGAAATTACTTTCAACTACAGTGTTTTGCACTTGATTTCATTCATGTCCAGTGATCTCTGGGCGACTTAAAAAAAAAAAAACAATAGTATGTTCAAGTAGTTCTTGCATTCACTGGATGACTTACAAATCCCTCCATTACCTCCATCCTCTGGAATGCTGTCGATGCATCTGGTGAATGTGGAATCATCTACCTCGATTTAATGCTGAAATGATCACCAGTTCACATGATAACAGGTGTAAAAACCATCAAACTGTGGTATGAAGCCAGGTCTATATCATGATGCCTTCTGAATATCTTCTTCTGTAGAGCATTGAAAGAAAACATTCCTTCTATTACAGAATGGTTTACAAGATGCAAGACCCTTCTCAACAGGACCAAATGTGTATGTTTTCCACATCATGTCTACTATTTCAAGACATCAGCAGCTTGTCTGGAGGATACAGGTTCCAACAACCAGCCACCCTTAACCAAAAACAAGGTCGTTCCTTGTTAGAAAAGGACATCTGCGTTCCATATCTCCCAATTTCTTATGCTATAATGTAATCTACATTATAAGGATCTTTCCATTCTCTCAATTTGTTCATATTTTGAAGCAGCAAGTGCGTAACATCCTGAAATTACTTTCAACTACAGTGTTTTGCACTTGATTTCATTCATGTCCAGTGATCTCTGGGCGACTTAAAAAAAAAAAAACAATAGTATGTTCAAGTAGTTCTTGCATTCACTGGATGACTTACAAATCCCTCCATTACCTCCATCCTCTGGAATGCTGTCGATGCATCTGGTGAATGTGGAATCATCTACCTCGATTTAATGCTGAAATGATCACCAATTCACATGATAACAAGTGTAAAAACCATCAAACTGTGGTATGAAGCCAGGTCAGCAAAGAGGGAAGCTTTTTACTAAAACACATCCACATACAGTAGGAGCATGCTCGCGTGCCAAGTGCGCACCTACAACAAAATATGCAGTTCATTGTGCAAAAATGTTTTGCAAACGATTTTTGATCATACATCAATAAAGAGGCAAAATACAGTCTTTTTTAAATACAAACTGCATGTTTTATTGTTTTGCAAAACAAAGTTTCAAACTTACCAGTGAGCTGGTCGTAGGATCCATCGAGTTCTCTGGAGTCGGACAAGCTCTGGTCCCTGTTTTTTGTCTTCATTCTAATTTCTGCTGAATGCCAAAATAACTCAACAGATCAATCCAATTTAGTGCATTAAGAACTTTACAGGTTTCCACAGAAACAAAACAAAACAAAACAAGCTGAGCGTGAGATAATTTCTCGCGCGCGCTCTCCAGGTTGGTCTCGCGACTTGGTTGTACTGTATGAGGCGCAGTATAGGCGCGCGCTCTCTCTCTCTCTCTCTCTCTCTCTCTCTCTCACTGTGAAATCGGCTTGAAGCGTCCAGCACGCTGTTCCTGCTCGATCACTGATCCCAGATCGGACAGATTCCCCGCAGAAGGGGTCAGATTGAGCAGAAACGCCTGTTCTGAAATCAGCTCGCGCTTCACATCTCCGGCACTCAGCAGCGCGAGCGGAGTTGTGTGAGCTGCGCGCGCTGCTTGTGTTCGGCAGGTGGCTCGCGCGCAGTCAAAAAATACACGGGTTCCTGTTTTTAAACACACACTACCGTTCAAAAGTTTGGGGTCACCCAGACAATTTTGTTTTTTTCCATGAAAAGTCACACTTTTATTTACCACCATAAGTTGTAAAATGAATAGAACATATAGTCGAGACATTTTTCTGGCCATTTTGAGCATTTAATCGACCCCACAAATGTGATGCTCCAGAAACTCAATCTGCTCAAAGGAAGGTCAGTTTTATAGCTTCTCTAAAGAGCTCAGCTGTTTTCAGCTGTGCTAACATGATTGTACAAGGGTTTTCTAATCATCCATTAGCCTTCTGAGGCAATGAGCAAACACATTGTACCATTAGAACACTGGAGTGAGAGTTGCTGGAAATGGGCCTCTATACACCTATGGAGATATTGCACCAAAAACCAGACATTTGCAGCTAGAATAGTCATTTACCACATTAGCAATGTATAGAGTGGATTTCTGATTAGTTTAAAGTGATCTTCTTTGAAAAGAACAGTGCTTTTCTTTCAAAAATAAGGAAATTTCAAAGTGACCCAAAACTTTTGAACAGTAGTTGTTAGGTTTTTTTTTTTTTTTCCCCTGGTCCTCCCCATCTCGAGATCAGTCCCCTCGTGTCACCCAGACGTCTGGGGGTGAGCCGCAGAAAAAAGAAAGGAACCCCACAATCCTTAGTTCGCAATCTTTATTCGCAAGTCCCCCCGAGACGAGAGTTTTATACGTGTGTATGTGAGTGAAACCTTGGATCATCTCATCTCATTATCTGTAGCCGCTTTATCCTTCTACAGGGTCGCAGGCAAGCTGGAGCCTATCCCAGCTGACTACGGGCGAAAGGCGGGGTACACCCTGGACAAGTCGCCAGGTCATCACAGGGCTGACACATAGACACAGACAACCATTCACACTCCCATTCACACCTACGGTCAATTTAGAGTCACCAGTTAACCTAACCTGCATGTCTTTGGACTGTGGGGGAAACCGGAGCACCCGGAGGAAACCCACGCGGACACGGGGAGAACATGCAAACTCCACACAGAAAGGCCCTCGCCGGCCCCGGGGCTCGAACCCAGGACCTTCTTGCTGTGAGGCGACAGCGCTAACCACTACACCACTGTGCCGCCAACCTTGGATCAATCATGACAATTTTAAACAAAGACTATGTTTAGTCTAACAAAGAAGTGTCTTCTCCACTGGACGAAGGTCAGGTTACACAGGAATAGTTTAAAATCACTGTTATAGTATATGTAATAGTCTAAAATAATAAAGGATCTTAAAAAGCTCTAAAATATTAAAATCATAAAGTCTTAAAACCTTGTGCAGCAATAAGGCTAATATAAAACTATAAAACTAACATTAATCACTTAATGCAGCTTTAAATCTAACATTAAATCTAACATTCAATCATTTCAATTTCAAATTCAACACTGAAGAGACTGGTTAAATCTAACAATCCTAAATCACGTGTAGCTATAAAACTAACTTAAATCATGGCTTTAAATCTAACTTTTAATCCCAAATACACGTTGGATATGCAGCTGTGGGTGGGTGTGGGTGTGTCTGACATCATTGCAGACCTTGGCGCTGTTCAGACACAATAATCTGATCAATAATACACATTTCATATCAAAATAAGCAGAATGTTCTGATGATATGATAGCAATGTTCAGACAGAATGGAATTTTTAAACAATGTCTAGCTGAGACAGAAGGTCATTTTAACTGAACAGAATAAATCCTTACAATTTTGTCACAAAATAAATTACTGCCTTCTTGGTCAAGAATAAATACTTACAATTATTTATCCTTACAAAGGAATAAAACTTTACAGTAGTGTATCTATTCATTTTATTTTTATACCAACACAAATGCTGTTCAAGGCGGCATGGTGGCGTAGTGGTTAGCGCTGTCGCCTCACAGCAAGAAGGTCCTGGGTTCGAACCCCGGGGCTGGCGAGGGCCTTTCTGTGTGGAGTTTGCATGTTCTCCCCGTGTCCGCGTGGGTTTCCTCCGGGTGCTCCGGTTTCCCCCACAGTCCAAAGACATGCAGGTTAGGTTAACTGGTGACTCTAAATTGAGCGTAGGTGTGAATGTGAGTGAGAATGGTTGTCTGTGTCTATGTGTCAGCCCTGTGATGACCTGGCGACTTGTCCAGGGTGTACCCCACCTTTCGCCCGTAGTCAGCTGGGATAGGATCCAGCTTGCCTGCGACCCTGTAGAAGGATAAAGCGGCTACAGATAATGAGATGAGATGAGACAAATGCTGTTCAATACTTCCTTTCTGTTGAGGACAGTTGTTGAAACAAGATTATTTTCTCATGTTATTTGCCATTTTCACTTCATTCTCACAGTCATGTCTTAAGTCACATAATTCACTGTCACAATATTCATGCAGTTTGCGACCAATATGACCAATAAATCAAAGATGAGGTCTTTAATACAGCTTCTTTAATAACTTTTTTCATAATAAAAATTGATTTAAGAAATAAACTATAATCTGTAATTTTCTATTCTGATAAAACTCTTTTGGATTATATTTTAAGTGAACATCTTCCATCCCCTTATTTAATACATCACTGATCATGATGAATAACTAATATGTAAGTCACCTAGCTTGCTTAAGCTACTTTTCCTGAAACACTGTTTGCAGAGACGCTCTTTTGTTAATACCACAGTGATCAGCATGGTGAGTGCGGAAGTGTTTGTCCAGGTGTCCCATACACTACTGTTCAAAAGTTTGGGGTCACCCAGACAATTTTGTGTTTTCCATGAAAAGTCACACTTTTATTTACCACCATAAGTTGTAAAACGAATAGAAAATATAGTCAAGACATTTTTCTGGTCATTTTGAGCATTTAATCGACCCCACAAATGTGATGCTCCAGAAACTCAATCTGCTCAAAGGAAGGTCAGTTTTATAGCTTCTCTAAAGCGCTAAACTGTTTTCAGCTGTGCTAACATGATTGTACAAGGGTTTTCTAATCATCCATTAGCCTTCTGAGGCAATGAGCAAACACATTGTACCATTAGAACACTGGAGTGAGAGTTGCTGGAAATGGGCCTCTATACACCTATGGAGATATTGCACCAAAAACCAGACATTTAGTAGAATTTAGCTAGAATAGTCATTTACCACATTAGCAATGTACAGAGTGTATTTCTGATTAGTTTAAAGTGATCTTCATTGAAAAGAACAGTGCTTTTCTTTCAAAAATAAGGAAATTTCAAAGTGACCCCAAACTTTTGAACGGTAGTGTTAGGGTGCATCAGTTGCCGTCACTTTCATAAAATCTGATGCATTTTTGTTTGGGTGTTCCTTTTCACCAATAAAGACATCTTGTAGAATTTTTGACCATATTCAAAAGTCTAATGGTGGCACCATGAGGTTCATTTTTTGCCAAAAAACACTTATGTTTTCGCGTAAGGTTTGAATCACAATGTTGGACTCCATTTATTGATTTCTTGTGACCCAGAGATCATGTTAAGAACCTTTGCAAGGGATTGAGAAGCATTAATGTGATTCATAATACATTTGTATTGTTTAAAAGTAGTTGAACAATGATTCAATGAGCAGCTAAAACTCAAACTGTGCTTGATAATATATTTAGAATATGTACTAAAAATGTGTATCTAAGATATTTGGTATACTCTATAAGGTGCCATAATGTTTCATGAAAAGTGATCGAAATTTTGTCATAAAAGTCATAAAATAGCAGCTTTTTCCATAACTTTGAGCTCCTGGTGCCACCATTAAACTTTTGAATTTTGTCAAAATATTTCACCCAGTGTGTTTTCTTACCAAAAGGAACATAAAAACAAAAATGCATTATGATCGGAGGAACTTTTCATTTTTAGGGGGCAACTGATGCACCCTATTGGTCATTTATTTATTGAGGAAAATGATCCAATATTACATATCTGTGAGTGAACTTTGCTTTCAGTATCTGATGTGACCCCCCTTGTGCAGCAATAACTGCAACTAAACATTTCCGGGTAACTGGTGTGCAGGAATTTTAGCCCATTCAACTCTGGGATGTTGGTGGGTTTCCTCACATGAACTGCTCGCTTCAGGTCCTTCCACAACATTTCCATTGGATTAAGGTCAGGACTTTGACTTGGCCATTTATTCTTCTTTAACCATTCTTTGGTAGAATGACTTGTGTGCTTAGGGTCGTTGTCTTGCTGCATGACCCATCTTCTCTTGAGATTCAGTTCATGGACTGACATTTTCCTTTAGAATTCGCTGGTCTCATCTCATTATCTCTAGCCGCTTTATCCTGTTCTACAGGGTCGCAGGCAAGCTGGAGCCTATCCCAGCTGACTACGGGCGAAAGGCGGGGTACACCCTGGACAAGTCGCCAGGTCATCACAGGGCTGACACATAGACACAGACAACCATTCACACTCACATTCACACCTACGGTCAATTTAGAGTCACCAGTTAACCTAACCTGCATGTCTTTGGACTGTGGAGGAAACCGGAGCACCCTGAGGAAACCCATGCGGACACGGGGAGAACATGAAAACTCCGCATAGAAAGGCCCTCACCGGCCATGAGGCTCAAACCCGGACCTTCTTGCTGTGAGGCGACAGCGCTAACCACTACACCACCGTGCCGCCCACGAATTCGCTGGTATAATTCAGAATTCATTGTTCCATCAATGATGGCAAGCCGTCCTGGCCCAGATGCAGCAAAACTGGCCCAAACCATGATACTACCACCACCATGTTTCACAAATGGGATAAGGTTCTTATGCTGGAATGCAGTGTTTTCCTTTCTCCAAACATAACGCTTCTCATTTAAACCAAAAAGTTATATTTTGGTCTCATCCGTCCGCAAAACATTTTTCCAATAGCCTTCTGACTTGTCCACGTGGGCGTAGTGGACACAGAGTACGCGGGGTCCCCCGCACTTCCCGTATTTGTGCCCTCTGTCCACCGCACTTTTTACAGCCATTACAACCACTCAATTCATTTTTAACATGTGGAAACGCGTTTTTCCAAGCCGCCTTTAAAGGCATCATGAGCAGGCGGAACTAAGGCTGCAAACAAACACCGCTGTCGTGTGTGATCAGAGATGCTTTAGAAAATATTGTATGAGTATCTTTGGTGTGATTCAGATCTGGGCAGCGCTTCTGTATGTTCAGCAAATCAGCCAAGAGGCTAAAGACTTTAGACAGTTTTTTCCAAACAAACCATGTAAGTTGAGTAATGCTGTTGAATGTAGATAATGTTTAGCTAAAAGATGACAAATAGATGTCAATTTAGTTAGTTAAGCTAGCTAGCTAACTTAGAGGCGGTAGTAACTAGTTACATTTACTCCGTTGCATTTACTTGAGTAACTTTTTGGATAAATTATACTCTTAAGAGTTGTTTTGTTGCAAAATATGTTTTACTTTTACTTGAGTAATATTATTCTAAAGTAACAATACTCTTACTTGAGTAATGTTACTATTTTGGCTACGCTAAGATTACTCACTTCTGGGTAGAAAATAAGAATATAAATGTATTTGTGTTCCTTTGTTATTTTTGTAAAGATTTAATTTATTTTTGTGGTAGTTAAAGTTTAAAGTACATGAATTTGCTGATTATTATTACTGTATTCCTAATTCTATTTCAAAATGTTGCTTTGCACATATTTTTTAATCTTGTTTGCCACAATAGAAAGAGCAGGGTGAGAGAGGAGACAGTGGACCAGAGGCCAACAGGGATGATTATGCAGGGTCACAGGTGAGAAGAGAATATAACTAGCTACGTCACTACTACTATTCTTAATTCTATTTATAAATTTTACTTTATAGATTTATAGATTTTGACTTTAGATTTTGATAGTACCGGTATATCATTTTAAAGAACTAAAGTCGGTTCCCTGGTGCTGTGCTGTTTGTGGTTATGTGGTTCTTTAGCTGCTAAGGAGAGGTGCAATTGAATGCGAGAGGATGATAAATCACTCAATAGACCTTTGAACAATTTGTCCCCCTCACTTCTAAAATGATGGCTACGCCCCTGCTTGTCCACGTGATCTTTAGCAAACTGCATTGCTGTTTAGTGTTCTCCTGATGGTGGACTCATTAACATTAACATTAGCCAATGTGAGAGAGGCCTTCAGTTGCTTAGAAGTTACCCTGGGGTCCTTTGTGACCTCGCTGACTATTACACACCTTGCTCTTGGAGTGATCTTTGTTGGACAACCACTCCTGGGGAGGGTAACAATGGTTTTGAATTTCCTCCATTTGTACACAATCTGTCTGACTGTGGATTGGTGGAGTCTAAACTCTTTAGAGATGGTTTTGTAACCTTTTCCAGCCTGATGAGCATCAACAACGCTTTTTCTGAGGTCCTCAGAAATCTCCTTTGTTGGTGCCATGATACACTTCCACAAATATGTGTTGTGAAGATCAGACTTTGATAGATCCTTGTTCTTTAAATAAAACAGGGTGCCCACTCACACCTGACTGTCATCCTATTGATTTGAAAACATATGCGCACACATAACATATATCATACCTAAACAAGGCTTTTAAAACAATTAAAGACAATATTTAATATTTATCTTCTAACTATCAATTGAATACACTCTCAGTGTTCACATTTCTCTCTTTAAAATGTTCCAATATACATAATATTTCATTAAAACTATAGCCCATGGCCCCAAGAGCCTCACATTTGACAGCTCAGTCGATTTCATATCCCAAATGATCTACAGTTAGATTCTTGCTACAAGCAGCTCACATTATCCAGGGAACTCAATACTAAGAGTGTTTTACTGCTTCCAGCAATGTAGCTGTTATGTTACATAAGCTTAAGTTACATGTGTAGGTTACTGTTTATCCTAAACTTATTGCTCCAGTAAACTTTAAAGTCCCATTACAGACAAAAATGTAGTATTTTTTATAAGTAAACTGATTACAATTATACATATGTAATTTAAAATTTTAAACATATCACACACACACACACACACGTGTGTGTGTGTGTGTGTGTGTGTATACGGCACCACTTATACCATCACAATATTGTTGCTGTGCTACTTTGTATTCTACATTCAGCATCTAGATTTCTGCAAGTTGAAAATCACCTGCAAATCCATGCTGAGACCTTACACCAAAGTCACAAAGTATCATACATATGAAGGCACATTTGCACTAAATATTGCTTCCATACAGATCTCTTTTTCTTTCTCCTTGTCACCTCATTCCCATGTTAGACCATAAAGGAGGTCCAGCTCAACCACACTTGGGCTTGGTGATATGTTACCTTGTGTGATTGACCATGAGGAACTCAGCCTGGGCCACAAACCTACCACTGATTCCTGCATCTTTTCACTGATAGTCATGGATGCCACTCTAGTGATAGTGTATGCCATTGTATCTCATATGACATGCATCACCAATATATTAGCATGTCTACTGCAAGCACTGGAACAAAGACCTCAGTCTGCAGACAGTGATTCCTCTGCAAAGGAGTTGATCAACAGTGGCAGTGGGACAGCTGGCAGGAGCATGGTGTCTCTCCACCAAGCTGGTTTACACACAATTAGATGGATTAGTACAGTCTGCCTTGCTGGATATGTGTAAATTGACCATACAAAATCCGCCCTTTGCGGCTGCCGCATGAGTGCCTCCCATTCTCCCTGTGGAATGAGTGCTAATTCTGGCTGGCGCTAAATCTGTGCAATGCCTATTTTAATGTTTCCATTGGTCCAGAACAGAGAGGCTTTTTGAGATTTGCCTCCCAAGTTATACCATTTCAATTCAAAGTTCTGCCCTTCATCTTGTCTCTAGTGCCACGAGTGTTTTTGATATGTATGATGTATCCATTGTCATTAAGCTAGATTCAGTAAGAATGCTATCTATCATATTACCTCAACGTGTGGTGGACATTATTGTACTCATCAGGTGAATTCAGCCAGGCTGCTGTGTGATGATATGTATGATAGTACTGCTGACAGCAACCACAGCCATATTACCCCTGGGGGGCTGGGGGGAGCAGTGTGGTGCCATAGGAGCATAGGGGATGTGTGCCCTCCAGGCATGAGATCAGACCACATCAACCAACTAGAACTGAGGGTAGCCCTAAACATCTTTATGGTCCTCTGCTTAGATGTCGTGACAATCAGATATACCAAGCATCAAGGAGACCCAAGTTCTGACACCTTTTTTTTAGCCTTGTACAGAAGCCTATCTATAGCCAATACAATAGTGCAGTGGACAGCATGAAAGGGTAGCATCTGCACTGAGAAGTGATGTTTTAGACTTGGGAAAAGTCTGGTAAAGTACAAGTGTTGTAGTCAAGTCACTAAACCTCAAGTCCGAGTCCAGTCTCAAGTCCCCAGTGTTTAAGTCCGAGTCATTAAAAAAAATTTTGAGTCAAGTCCACTACTGATCTGAGTCGCATCTGAGTCGAGTCCGAGAACAAGATTCTAACTGCACCATTTGGCTGTTGCTGCCTTTTTGTGAAAGCGTCTCTGCTACTGTGTTGGACTAACATTACTGCTTGACTGCCCCATTTTAGTTAATCGGCTACAGATAAAATCTTGTTCATCGCTCAGCAAGCCCCGCCCACCATCAACAGGGCAAATAACATGAAAGAGGCTTAACACTTGCTAATTCATCAGTCAACAAGCAAACCACACTATCAACAGAGCAATGAACATAGCATGTCACTTCCTTCTTTGGGTATAGTCTTGCCAAATGACAATTGAAGTTCGAGGTTGTCCCCATCGTCTCCTCGATAGTCCTTCTACATGTGGAACACATAACAGTGTATTTTTTCCCCACTGCACGAGAAGTCTGTATTGAGGTATTTCACTCACGTGACCAAGTCATGTGACACTGCCATTTTGGACGGCACGGCTCGAATCAGTTTGAATGCGAGGAAGGCGACAAACGAAAAACATAAAAGAAAAAGGAGCGAGATGCAGAAAACACCTTCACTATCCAGCGACGTAGGGCATTTACAGGGCGAGCAGAGGGAGAGGTATTTGCAAAAATGGAGGTTAGCAGGCTTGGAGAACGACGTTTACCTGCTTCCACCAGGATTGTTCACTGACAGCTAAGGTTTGTTCACATTTTCATTTACTTTCGGTCCTCAGGATAAACAAAATGTTATTAAATGTCATTGAAATAACTTCTTAGTCTGTTGAGACATGGCCCGTTATAAGTTTTTCCTTTACTATATTTACTAGTTTACTGAGCTAGCGCGCTCCGGGGCTGGCTGGCTGGCGCTAGCTAGCTAGCGCTCCGGGGCTGGCTGGCTAGCTAGCGCTCCGGGGCTGGCTGGCTAGCGCTCCGGGGCTGGCTGGCTAGCGCTCCGGGGCTGGCTGGCTGGCGCTCCGGGGCTGGCTGGCTGGCGCTCTGGGGCTGGCTGGCTGGCTGGCTAGCGCTCCGGGGCTGGCTGGCTAGCGCTCCGGGGCTGGCTGGCTAGCGCTCCGGGGCTGGCTGGCTGGCTAGCTAGCGCTCCGGGGTGGGCTGGCTGGCTAGCGCTCCGGGGCGGGCTGGCTGGCTGGCTGGCTAGCTAGCGCTCCGGGGCTGGCTAGCTAGCACTCCGGGGCTGGCTGGCTCAGTAAACTAGTAAATCCAGTAAAGGAAAAACTTGAGACTGAAAGGTTTTAACAGTCATCCAAATGACTGAACGTAAACATTGCTACAGTAACATACCAGCTACTGTTGTTGACATTAGCTAGCTTGCCATCCAAAATGGCGGACACCGGGGCGTCACGTGACCCTGTGACGTCAGGTGAAATACCTCAATAAGCAAAGCGGACAATCCTAGGGGCTTCTCTCCAGGCATTTTAGCGCCATTAACGTTAGTTTGTTCCTGAGCATGACGTGTGAACAGGTGAAGGTGCATTCTCTTACACAAAATTAGTATAACAATTAATGTAGATATAAATATCTTATGCCAAATTATTATGGCATGTTACAAAAATTAAAGAAAAAAATCAGAGTCCTCATCTCCAATTTATGAGTCTGAATGCAGTTAATGCACGAGTCTGAGTCCAAGTCCGAGTCATCAGTGCTCAAGTCCAAGTCAAGTCACGAGTCCTTAAAATTAGGGCACGAGTCGGACTCGAGTCAGAGTCCTTGACTCGAGTACTACAAGCCACACACACACACACACACACACACACACAAAAAGCAATTTAGAGTGACCAATCCACCTCGTGACATGTTTAGGGAGATTGGAGGAAACCAGAGAACTGAAAGGAAACCCACAAAAACAGGGAAAACCTGCAAAATTCCATACAGACAGTTGTTATCCATATCAGGGCTGGATAGCCCTCTCAGACAAGTATTAATCTCATTGCACTCACTTAAAAAATGAATAAAATAATTAACAGAATGACATGTTGGAACTCTGACAGACATGGCATGCTGACATATGAAGTAATGCATGTAATTTACTACCGCATATGGCGATGGTGATTGTGAGCCAAAAAGCTGTCTTTACTCCAAGCGACATTATATCTGCTTCTTCCAGTGGCTTCAAAAACTTCTGAGCAACAAGTCCAGCTTGCACTACAATAGCAGTTGACTGCATTCCCTGAGGCAAACCATCAACCAGCTCCCAGTGTACAGACAATACTGCCAAGTATAACTTTTTGGGTAGATCAAGAAATAGAAACTTCTTGCTGACTCTGCAAAAACTCCCGCTGTTTATGGTGCTTGATAAGGGTTTTGCACCAACTGTTTCACACCATGGGGAAAACTTTTCACTTGAGTGTATACAGTATGTAGTAGGTTATTTGAATTTTGCAAATCAATGAGTCCATGGAAAGATTCCATTAGCTCCACAGAAAGCCATCCTGGTAATCTGGAATGCAACTATAACTTCAGTCCACATTATAAAACAACAACAATAAAAATATAAAATTGCTTTTACCACCACATTTGTAAAACTGGCTACCCAAATTATCTTTGCAGGATGACACCTAAAAGCAAAATGTAAAAAAATTAAATAAAAACATTTCCACGTTGCTCTGGTGATATAATTATGGTATATTGCATCAGTTCCCTGAGTGGGGTGGACACTGAAGCACAGAGTCAGGCAGGCAGTGGTACCAATTTCCACATTTATTCCACACTTTGCTTTTCAGCTTTCAAAAGTCTCACATACATACATACATACATACATACATACATACATACATACATACATTTAACAGTTATTCCACAAAATCAAGTCATACATGAGCTGATAGCTGATGAGGCATGTAGTGCTGAGTTGGCTATAAGCCATGTATGATGACATTAAGTGGAATAACTGTTTTATTCTATATACACTCACTGGATTTTGAGAAACAGAGCATTTTTATTTTTTGCAAATTCGATAATGTCTGACAAAATCATTTCCGCTGAGAATATAAAAACAAACTGGCAAAATGACAGTAGCAATTTGTGAAAAATGCTATAATAATAATCTCATCTCATCGCATTATCTCTAGCCGCTTTATCCTTCTATAGGGTCGCAGGCAAGCTGGAGCCTATCCCAGCTGACTACGGGCGAAAGGCGGGGTACATTCTGGACAAGATAATAATAATAATTCTTGAAAAATAAAAAAGATAGGTTCTTACCATCAAATACTTTTATTCCATATATTGTTGCTTTTTTTGTATTTTTGGGGGTTTTCTTCTTCTTTAGATTTTTTTGGCAGCTGGCAAACAAACTTAAAGATGCATTACTGCCACTGACTGGGCTGGAGTGTGGAACAGGTGATATTGGGGGAAAAATATGTTATTTTAGCTATTTCTGTTTCTTTTAAATACTTGATCACAATTTTGTGGGTTTTGTTTTAGAGTAGAGTTTTTATTTTGTCCTTGGTTTGTTCAGCAAAATGTGCCACCATTTTGTTCTTCTCTATTCATGGTATGAGCTGATAGCCTCATAGTGGAGTAGCCAATCAAAGTGCATGATTGCTCATATCCAGTGAATGTGGATAGAATAAGCATACATATACAAACACATGCAGTGGTGCTTGAAAGTTTGTCAACCTTTTAGAATTTTCTATATTTCTGCATAAATATGAACTAAAACATCATCAGATTTTCACACAAGTCCGAAAGGTAGATAAAGATAACCCAGTTAAACAAATGGGACAAAAATATTATACTTGGTCATTTATTTATTGAGGAAAATGATCCAATATTACATATCTGTGAGTGGCAAAAGTATGTGAACCTTTGCTTTTAGTATCTGGTGTGACCCCCTTGTGCAGCAATAACTGCAACTAAATGTTTCCGGTAACTGTTGATCAGTCCTGCACACCGGCTTGGAAGAATTTTAACCCATTCCTCTGTACAGAACAGCTTCAACTCTGGGATGCTGGTGGGTTTCCTCACATGAACTGCTCACTTCAGGTCCTTCCACAACATTAAGGTCGGGACTTTGACTTGGCCATTCCAAAACATTAACTTTATTTTCTTTAACCATTCTTTGGTAGAACGACTTGTGTGCTTAGGATCGTTGTCTTGCTGCATGACCCACCTTCTCTTGAGATTCAGTTCATGGGCAGATGTCCTGACATTTTCCTTTAGAATTCGCTGGTATAATCCAGAATTCATTGTTCCATCAATGATGGCAAGTCGTTCTGGTCCAGATGCAGCAAAACTGGCCCAAACCATGATACGACCACCACCATGTTTCACAGATGGGATAAGGGTCTTATGCTGGAATACAGTGTTTTCCTTTCTCCAAATACAACCCCGATTCCAAAAAAGTTGGGACAAAGTACAAATTGTAAATAAAAACGGAATGCAATGATGTGGAAGTTTCAAAATTCCATATTTTATTCAGAATAGAACATAGATGATATATCAAATGTTTAAACTGAGAAAATGTATAATTTAAAGAGAAAAATTAGGTGATTTTAAATGTCATGACAACAACACATCTCAAAAAAGTTAGGACAAGGTCATGTTTACCACTGTGAGACATCCCCTTTTTTCTTTACAACAGTCTGTAAACGTCTGGGGACTGAGGAGACAAGTTGCTCAAGTTTAGGGATAGGAATGTTAACCCATTATTGTCTAATGTAGGATTCTAGTTGCTCAACTGTCTAAGGTCTTTTTTATCGTATCTTCCGTTTTATGATGCGCCAAATGTTTTCTATGGGTGAAAGATCTGGACTGCAGGCTGGCCAGTTCAGTACCCAGACCCTTCTTCTATGCAGCCATGATGCTGTAATTGATGCAGTATGTGGTTTGGTGTTGTCATGTTGGAAAATGCAAGGTCTTCCCTGAAAGAGACGTCGTCTGGATGGGAGCATATGTTGCTCTAGAACCTGGATGTACCTTTCAGCATTGATGGTGTCTTTCCAGATGTGTAAGCTGCCCATGCCACACGCACTAATGCAACCCCATACCATCAGAGATGCAGGCTTCTGAACTGAGCGCTGATAACAACTTGGGTCATCCTTCTCCTCTTTAGTCCGAATGACATGGTGTCCCTGATTTCCATAAAGAACTTCAAATTTTGATTCGTCTGACCACAGAACAGTTTTCCACTTTGCCACAGTCCATTTTAAATGAGCCTTGGCCCAGAGAAGACATCTGCGCTTCTGGATCATGTTTAAATACGGCTTCTTCTTTGAACTATAGAGTTTTAGCTGGCAACGGCAGATGGCACGGTGAATTGTGTTCACAGATAATGTTTTCTGGAAATATTCCTGAGCCCATTTTGTGATTTCCAATACAGAAGCATGCCTATATGTGATGCAGTGCCATCTAAGGGCCCGAAGATCACGGGCATCCAGTATGGTTTTCCGGCCTTGATCCTTACGCACAGAGATTCTTCCAGATTCTCTGAATCTTTTGATGATATTGTGCACTGTAGATGATGATATGTTCAAACTCTTTGCAATTTTACACTGTCGAACTCCTTTCTGATATTGCTCCACTATTTGTCTGTGCAGAATTAGGGGGATTGGTGATCCTCTTCCCATCTTTATTCTGAGAGCTGCTGCCACTCCAAGATGCTCTTTTTATACCCAGTCATGTTAATGACCTATTGCCAATTGACCTAATGAGTTGCAATTTGGTCCTCCAGCTGTTCCTTTTTTGTACCTTTAACTTTTCCAGCCTCTTATTGCCCCTGTCCTAACTTTTTTGAGATGTGTTGCTGTCTTGAAATTTCAAATGAGCCAATATTTGGCATGAAATTTCAAAATGTCTCACTTTCGACATTTGATATGTTGTCTATGTTTTATTGTGAATACAATATCAGTTTTTGAGATTTGTAAATTATTGCATTCCGTTTTTATTTACAATTTGTACTTTGTCCCAACTTTTTTGGAATCGGGGTTGTATAACGCTTCTCATTTAAACCAAAAAGTTCTATTTTGGTCTCATCCGTTCACAAAACATTTTTCCAATAGCCTTCTGGCTTGTCCACTTGATCTTTAGCAAACTGCAGATGAGCAGCAATGTTCTTTTTGGAGAGCAGTGGCTTTCTCCTTGCAACCCTGCCATGCACACCATTGTTGTTCAGTGTTCTTCTGATGGTGGACTCATGAACATTAACATTAGCCAATGTGAGAGAGGCCTTCAGTTGCTTAGAAGTTACCCTGGGGTCCTTTAGTGACCTCACCGACTATTACACGCCTTGCTCTTAGGCTACGTTTACATTAGACCGTATCTGTCTCGTTTTCTTCGCGGATGCACTGTCTGTTTACATTAAACCGCCTGGAAACGCTGGGAAACGGGAATCGGCCAGCGTCCACGTATTCAATCCAGATCGTGTCAGCTCCGGTGCTGTGTAAACATTCAGAATATGCGGATACGTTGTGCTGAGCTCTAGCTGGCGTCTCATTGGACAACGTCACTGTGACATCCACCTTCCTGATTCGCTGGCGTTGGTCATGTGACGCGACTGCTGAAAAACGGCGCGGACTTCCGCCTTGTATCACCTTTCATTAAAGAGTATAAAAGTATGAAAATACTGCAAATACTGATGCAAATACTGCCCATTGTGTAGTTATGATTGTCTTTAGGCTTGCCATCCTTCCACTTGCAAGTGATATGCGCTGGGATCACACACACAGCGGCTCAGTCCCGAATCACAGCTTGTTCACTTCACTCGCGCGCTCTGTGAGCTGCGCAAGGCCGGAGTGCGCACCCTCCAGAGGGCACTCGCTGTTCAGGGCGGTGTGATTTGGAGCGCAGGATGCCTGCGGAGCCGAGCGTATCCGTGTATTGGTATTGCTGTGTGCACGCGAATCGTGTATTGGTGTTGCTGTGTGCACACTAATCATTTTAAAAACGTTAATCTGATGATCCGCTTATACGGTCTAATGTAAACATGGGCTTAGAGTGATCTTTCTTGGTCGACCGCTCCTGGGGAGGATAATAATGGTCTTGAATTTCCTCCATTTGTGCACAATCTGTCTGACTGTGGATTGGTGGAGTCCAAACTCTTTAGAGATGGTTTTGTAACCTTTTCCAGCCTGATGAGCATCAACAACACTTTTTCTGAGTTCCTCAGAAATCTTCTTTGTTCATGCCATGATACACTTCCACAAACGTGTTGTGAAGATCAGACTTTGATAGATCGCTGTTCTTTAAATAAAACAGGGTGCCCACTCATCCCATTGATTGAAAACACCTGACTCTAATTTCACCTTCAAATGAACTGCTAATCCTAGAGGTTCACATATTTTTGCCACTCACAGATGTGTAATATTGGATCATTTTCCTCAATAAATAAATGACCAAGTATAATATTTTTGTCTCATTTGTTTAACTGGGCTCTCTTTTTCTACCTTTTGGACTTGTGTGAAAATCTGATGATGTTTTAGGTCATATTTATGCAGAAATATAGAACATTCTAAAGAGTTCACAAACTTTCAAGCACCACTGTACACTCCAGTTGGGAGACCCCTCCTCTCAGCTCTCCCTATCAGCCCATGCCAATCACTGCAAACACACACACACACACACACACACACACACACACACACACACAAACACACAACATTAATTAGATACAGGTGCGTCCACTTTGGCACTTACCTTCCCCAGCCTCACCCTCCATTCACAAACGGGCTCTCAACCACACCCCCGCTGCCACATATATATTTATACTTTCTTAAAGTGGAATGTTTTTTTCTTCCACAGAATTCAGGCACACTGACATCTGACAGGTTTTCCCAAAATGCCACATATGTATATGTAGTTGTAGCGCTTTCGAAGTGTGGGTGGAGCACAGAGGACAGCAGGACAATGCTTTGGATGCAAAAAGGCTTTTTATTTCCCAACTTTTCAGTCTATATCGCCAATTCTTAACATGCGGCATAACACACACACACACACTCTCTGTGTTCTTGTCCCGGGATGCGCTCCCCTCTGCTCTCCCTCTGCCTCCTTAAATAGGGAGCGGTTACTGGGAAAACACACAAAACACAGGTTAATTACCGTCAGGTGTAGCGATTCTGCCACTCACCTTCCCTGGCTCCGCCCTCCTGTCACAGACTGGCGCTTGACCACGCCCCCGCTGCCACATACCCCCACCGCCCGACTCAGGCCGGGCGCCCGTCCGGCCCGCAGCTGACTCCCCCCCCTTGACGGGAGAGGAAGTCCGCCACAACCATCTGCGCCCCCGGCCTGTGGACCACCTTGAAGTTGAAGGGTTGAAGTGCCAGATACCAACGGGTGATCCGCGTGTTGGCATCCTTCATGCGGTGGAGCCACTGGAGGGGCGCGTGGTCCGAACAGAGGGTGAAAGGGCACCCCAGCAGGTAGTAACGGAGGGCGAGGACCGCCCACTTGATCGCCAGGCATTCCTTTTCAATAGTGCTGTAGCGCCCCTCATGCACCGACAGCTTTCGACTAATGTACAGGACGGGGCGATCCTCCCCCTCCACCTGCTGGGACAAAACGGCCCCCAGCCCTCTGTCTGACACATCCGTCTGCAACATAAAAGGGAGAGAGAAGTCAGGGGAGTGTAAAAGTGGCCCCCCCACACAGTGCAGCCTTTACCTCAGAGAAAGCCCACTGGCACTGCTCCGTCCACTGGACCAGATCTGGCGCCCCCTTTTTAGTGAGGTCAGTCAGCGGGCTGGTGACGTCCGAATAATTAGGTATAAACCTACGATAGTAGCCAGCCAGCCCCAGGAACTGTCTCACCCCCTTTTTGGTCTTGGGCCTCGGGCAGGCCGCAATCGCTGCTGTCTTATTAATTTGGGGACGCACCTGCCCGTTGCCAAAGTGGAAGCCCAGATACCGTACTTCCACCCGCCCAATCGCACACTTCTTCGGGTTGGCAGTGAGACCCGCCCGCCTCAGCGACCTAAGGACGGCCCTCAGGTGTTGCAGGTGCCGCTGCCAGTCATTACTATAAATGATAATATCGTCCAGATAAGCGGCCGCATAGGTGGCGTGGGGCCGGAGGACCCTGTCCATCAGCCGCTGAAACGTAGCGGGTGCCCCAAACAGCCCAAACGGAAGTGTGACGAATTGGTGTAAGCCGAACGGTGTGGAAAAGGCCGTTTTCTCCCGGGATAATGGAGTCAAGGGGATCTGCCAATATCCCTTCGGCAAATCCAGTGTCGAGTAAAAGCGAGCCGTGCCTAGTCGATCGAGCAGCTCATCAATACGAGGCATTGGGTACGTGTCGAATTTAGACACCGCGTTGACTTTTCTATAGTCCACACAGAACTGGACCGACCCGTCGGCCTTGGGTACCAAGACCACCGGGCTGCTCCAGTCACTGTGGGACTCCTAGACGATGCCCATTTCGAGCATGGCCTGAAGTTCTTCCCGAACCACCTTTTTTTTGTGTTCGGGTAGCCTATAAGGGCGGCTACGCACTACCACCCCCGGGGGCGTCTCTGTGTGGTGTTCTATGAGGTTAGTGCGACCGGGCAGGGGCGAGAACACATCCGAAAACTCGGCCTGCAACTGGGCGACCTCCGTGAGTTGGGTCGGGGAGAGGTGGTCTCCACAGGGGACCGGAGAGGTACGTGATGCCAATGTCCCTTTTTGAACCTCCGGCCCCAGCTCCACCTTCTCCGGAACTACTGACACCAACGCCATGGGGACCTCCTCGTTCCAGAGTTTAAGCAGATTGAGGTGGTAGATCTGTAGCGCCCCCTCCCTGTCCGTTCGCCTTACCTCATAGTCGACGTCCCCGACTCGCCGTGTGACCTCAAAGGGTCGTTGCCACTTGGCGATTAATTTGGAGCTCGACGTGGGCAACAGGACGAGTGCCTTATCTCCCGGAGTGAACTCTCTAAGGTGCGTGCCCTTTTTGTACAGGCGGGCTTGCCGTTCCTGGGCCTGCCGCAAATTCTCCTGAGTTAGGTGGGTGAGCATGTGGAGTTTTGCGCGCAGGTCCATAACGTACTGAATTTCGTTTTTACTCTGTGAAGGTCCCTCCTCCCAATTTTCCCGCAGCACATCTAAGATGCCACGCGGCTTACGCCCATATAATAATTCAAACGGGGAGAACCCCGTGGAGGCTTGGGGGACCTCTCGCACTGCAAATAACAAGGGTTCGAGCCATTTATCCCAGTTACGTGCGTCCTCACTTACGAATTTTTTAATTATATTTTTGAGGGTGCAATTGAACCGTTCAACTAAACCGTCCGTTTGTGGGTGATAAACGCTGGTGCGGATCGGCTTAATACCCAGTAGCCCATACAGTTCACTCAGTGTTCGTGACATAAACGAGGTGCCTTGGTCAGTCAGAATCTCTTTCAGGATTCCAACCCGGGAGATGACGTGGAAGAGGGCCTCTGCAATACTGCATGCTGAGATATTGCAAAGAGGCACCGCTTCCGGGTATCGCGTTGCATAGTCCACCAGAACCAATATAAAGCGGTACCCTCGTGTTGACCGATCTAATGGCCCGATGAGATCCATCCCAATTCTTTCGAATGGGGTCTCGATTGATGGTAGGGGGCGCAAGGGCGCTTTTGGAATGGCCGCTGGATTTACTAACTGGCATTCGCGGCATGCCGTACACCACTTACGGACGTCGCCGCGAATCCCCGGCCAATAGAATCGGGCCATTATCCGGGCTAGTGTCTTATCCTGCCCTAGGTGTCCAGCCATGGGATTAAAGTGAGCCGCCTGAAATACCAATTCCCGGCGGCTCTTTGGAATTAACAACTGTGTGACTCGCTCTTTCGTCTGAGTGTCCTGCGTCACTCGGTATAATCTATCCTTCATAATGGAAAAATAGGGGAAGGACGGGGTGGCGTTCGGCTGGAGCGTTTGACCATCGATTACTCTCACTTGGTCAAATGCATGTCGCAGAGTCTCATCTCGCGATTGTTCTAATGGGAAATCCGCGAGGGATTCCCCAGCAGAAAGAGGAGGAGCTGGCGGCTCCTCGCTCTGTCGCGGAGATGACGTAGATGGCTCTGCGACCGCAGCTCCAGCCAAAGCGACAGCGGGACCTCCCCCTGTCAAATGGCAGGACCCACTCTTTACTAGGCGCGTCATTAAACCCTGAAATCCCGGCCAATCAGTCCCCAAAATTAAAGAGTGGGTAAGGCGAGGATTAACCGCCGCCTTCACTATAGATTTTTCCCCTCTGAAATATATGTGGACCGACACCAAAGGGTATCTGTGAACATCCCCGTGCACACACAACACCTTCACCCCCTGTGCTCCCCCCAATGCCTCGTCTTGCACCAGGCTTTGGCGGATCGAGGTCTGATTGCAACCAGAATCCACCAACGCCTGATATGTAGCCCCTTGTACACTCACCGGTATGCGATACGCTCCGGCCCGATCGAGGGCAGCTTCTGGCGCGTCGGAGATCCGCACCACCGCACCCACCTCCATTGCTGCGCACTGTTGTTGCAGGTGGCCCGGTTCCCCGCAGCGCCAGCAAACCGGCCCGGGCCTTCCCTCTGCAGCTGTGCTCTGGGGCTCACTCACCTGAGGGGGGGGAGAGACAGACACAGAAGGGAGAAACGGGAGGGCACCACGGGTGCGGCGGGCCAGCTGGGGTGGAGCCAGCACCCGCCTCCATGGTGGGGGAATGGGGCGAGGACGGGACACAGAAGGGGGGGAGAAAGAG